>NC_138558.1:1809057-2049057 GCF_964273705.1 Natrix helvetica | reverse complement strand
ATGTATATGTATATGGTGTTTTTAACTTTTGATTGTACACCGCCCCGAGTCCCTTCGGGGAGAGGGAGCGGTTTATAAATTTAATAAAATCAAATCAAATCAAAAATTAAAATGTCAAGCCTGTCAGGAAATTTCTCTTTGGTTCTAGGTTCCCTCTCTCCTTGGTTAGTTTCCATCTATTTCCATTTGCATCCAGGAAAAAATGAATCATGGGGTATATTTTTCCAGCTCCTGAATGACTGAAGTGTCATCTAATATTTTGAATCGGTTCTTGGAGGACTTGGAGGACTTGCTAAGAATGCTTCTCCCTCCATAAGGGTAATCTCCCATCCTCTCCTACTCTACTCACTGGTTCTTCAGTCTTTGCCGTCATCATCGTTTCTGCTCGCTGCATAGATCTGCTTCGGTCACCATGCTTCCACCGGCAGCCCAAAGCAATAGTCATTCTTGTGCCAATTTCTCTCACTTGAATAGGGAAATGGGCTCAGAGCCCAACCCTTTGGTGCATGAGAAGTGGTTGACAGCCTGCCTGCATTTGCCCTTGCCAGATCTAGCGCTCATGTGATTAAAGAAAGGGCAGAGGTACCTGTGCTACACCTTCCTGGGGAATTCCAGGGAGATGGTGGTAACATCACTGGTACCGATTTTGGCTGAGATTTTCTATTGCTGGCATTTTATGTTGCACGTAAGGCACAAACAGCTACGTGCCATAAAGACACCGCAGCCATTCTTTCTAAATTGCCAACTCTGCATGTTTTTGTTCTGAAAAGGACCCTTTGTAGAACCCACTGAATATAATTAGAAACTTACTCAGAATGAACATCCACACAGTGAGGATAATAAGGAAGAGGAGAAGTATAAGACATATTGTGGCGCAATCGTGTCCTATGAGGAATCGTATTATCAGGGTTTTAGTACCTGGTTTGGGAAAAATAAACATGGGGAAAAATTATATTCAGTATTACCGCCAAGGACTTCGCTGTTTGTGATGCACCCCGCTGTGCTTCCTCTAACAGCATGCCAGGCTTAGCAGGGGGGCTCCGTTCCTCCTCTGTCTGGAGAGGGTCCGGATCCTCCCTCCCCTCCTCTCTCGGAAGGGCCTCCCTCCCATTGCTTGGCATGCATCCCCACAACCATCCCGGTGATGGAAGGCTGCGGGGAGGGTGAATCTGCACCAGGGCTAGAAAGACGCTCAGAGGTGCAAATACATCTAGTTACAAGCTTTTTAACAGTTAATATTAGTAGTTTTTCATCTAAGAAAGGATTGGTTCCAAAATTCACTTACTGGGGGGTGGCGGTGGTGGTGGCGGTGCATGTTTTGATTTATGACCTAGAAAATAACACAGTGTGTTTTGACATCCAACTTACCCAGCTATTGTGGTTAATGTACCATTAAGACGAGCGAGGCATTTGTTCCTAATTAAATACAGTACCCAAGACTTACAACAGCTCCTTTAGTGACTGTTCAAAATTACAACAGCATTGAAAAAAGTGAGTTATGACCATTTTTCACACTTATGACCATTGCAGCATCCAAATGGGGACATGATCAAAATTCAGATGCTCATATTTGTGACCGTTGCTATGTCTTGGGGTCGTCTGATACCCTTTGCGAGCAAAGTCAGTGGGGAAGCCAGACTCATTTAACAATTGTTTCACTTGCTTAACCACTGCGGGGTTCGCTTAGCCACTGTGGCAAGAAAGGTTGTAAAATGGGGCAAAATTCACTTAACCAGGGTCTTGCTCAGCAACAAAAATTTTGGGCTCTGTGCTGCCCCAGCAGTATATATGGTGTAGGAATTAAGAGCTGTCTCCTTTAAGAAACTACCTCCTGGGAAATGTAGGCAGAGACTGCCTTATGGGAAATGTAGTTCCATGACGTGTGATCACTTCTGTGTTTCTGATTGGATACCGGGGCATTCTGCCTGCATGCAAAGTTTATAGCCGGTCATTTTCAATGCCTTTGTGAACCAGAGAAGTAATGTTTGTGTCTCCGCTCAGCATGGGAGAGAAGTCATCTTTTTTACACTATGTGATGAAACAGATTATGGAAAGTCAGAAGTATCTAAATACTGAACTGTAAGTTTTGCTATTAAGAATGCCTGATAATAAACTTGATCTGAAAGAGATTCCTAAGCGTGGAGTTAACTGCATGCCCTGAGCAAACCTACAACACTCGAGGCAGAACAGGCTCTATTGTGGTTGTAAGTTGAGGACTACCTGGACAGGTGACAGAAAGTGCCGGTTCTCCCTGTCCATGGAAAAGAAGATGTTGCTTTACAGGTAAGTGAGGATCCAACCCTCCTTTGGACTCTTTTCATCCAGCTGCCCTCCTTGAAGTGCCTGGGCTGCCAGATGTTATTCTGGCCTTGATTAAATCTGCATTTCAATGCATGTCCAACACTCTATTGTTGGGGGATAAACCATGGATGGAAAAAGCAGAAGCAGGGCAAGAAACGTTAATCCCTCAACAAAAACTAATTGGAAGAAGGGGGACAGCATATCTAAACTCTAGCTTAAACACTCGTCTTCCCTGAGTGGAAGTTCCCGTCCAATCTGTAGTTCCCTAAAGTAAACTACTGTACTGTCTAAGGGGCTGCCCCAAAAAGAAGAGGCGGTCAGCCTATTCTCCGAAGCACCTGAAGACAGGACAAGAGGTAACAGGTGGCAGATCATTAAAGAGAGATCCAATCTAGAACTGAGGAGGAGTTTCTGGACAGAACTATTATTCGGTAGAACAATTTGCATCCAGAAACTGTGGATGCTCCATCACTGGAGGCTTTTAAGAGCTGCTGGATGGCAAAACTCTGGGAGCTGAATTTTGAAGATGGACAAACACTTGTCTACAAAGGTATTGGGACTAGAAGATCTCCAAGGTCCTTTCCAGTTATTCTGTTACCCTATTCTGTAACATAGTCTTTTCACATGGATCACTCATTTCATGTCCAATTCGTATTTGCATTTTATCTTGAACCCACACTCATTTAGCGCCTTTTCCTATTTCACGGAAAAGTCCTGTAGTTCGCCAATCATTTTTGGAATAGGTGAGTTTTTAAAATTTCTTTAAAGATAGGGCTGAGGACGCAAATCGTACTCCTGGTGGAAAGGCATTCAACAAGAAACTTGGTCCTCTAGGGACCGCATGGTTGGGACCCCTCCAGCCCCAGAAACCGTGGGGAGAGGTTGAACCCTCAACAAGCACCTTCCTTAGGCAAAAGGATGGGTGGGTTCTCTTGGGAGTAGATGGTCCCAGAGACAGGCAGCCCTGAGGAGATGCCAACGATTGAGGAACGGGCCTTTGATAGGCTAGCTAAATGAAAGGCGCTGACATGAAATGGTCACATGAATGGAGGCAAATATACGTGTCTCAAGATATCATTGGAGGATCCAATCTGAGTTGGTCACCAGGACAGAGGTTTGAGGCTTGTGGGAGCCCATCATCAGGGAACTTCTCTCTCTCTCTCTCCCTCTCCCTCTCCCTCTCTCTCTCTCTCCAAAAAGTGTGCCCTGAGCTGTTCTATGCATTGTATTTATATAGTGGCTGGTTGTGTGTAAATTTTCAGCTGTTAATTACAGTCTTCATGGCAGGCTATTAAGTTATGAATTGCTGTTTCTTTGTGCCATCATGCCCTCAGCTCTACATACCTGATAGGTTGATGGTAAAACAGCACTCTTATTGACTGGCAAGGGGTCCAATTCCCAGGCTTCAATTATTTCTCTGGCTATATTTGTCCCTGCTTTGCCTACAATCTTAGTAGCTGTGAAAGTGAATGTATGTCCTTGTTCATTGCAATGTGAGGCTACCAATGAGTTTGGGTCTCCTTGTCTAATCACTCGCTGGCATTCTCACAGTCTGGTTCCTCCCCATCTGTCTTAAATAGTCACAGAGGCAATCCATGCAGAGAATCCGGTAAACTACATTAGAAGTTTCTCCCACCTCCAAATCATCTTTGTAGAACATGAAATGTTCATTTTAGGATTAAACTCCCTTCACTCTTTGATGGACTAATGATGCTGGACAGAAGACTCATCCCAGATTTCACAGAGGAGGAGGCCACAACACTGTGGACCCTGGACACACCACTGAGAGGCCAACAGCATTTGGTCTGTTCTGGACTTTAAAAATGTTTCAGCCTCTTTTACCTAGGAAAGTGTTCCTGCCCATCTCCTTCAAGGCAATTTGCTTGCTCTCTGCAGACCTTCCCCTCAATCATCTCTGTTTCCTCTCTGAAGAGACAACTGACAGCATCCCAGGCTCCTGTCAGAAAGCAGGGGGTCTCCATTCCTCCTCATGACTAGAGGGGGCCCAGATCCTCCCTTCCTCTCTCGCACTGGCCTCGTTCCCATTGCTTGGCACGCACGCATCCCCACAATCATCCAGGTGATGGAAGGCTGATGGTGAGGGTGAAGCAGCATCAGACCTTCAAGAAGCCCATGCAGTTAATTACGTTTCAAAACGTAAGGTTAAAAAAAAAAGTTAAAGTAATATTAGTAGCATTCTGGCTAAAAGAGGTGGCTCCTTATAAAAGCTTACATACTTTTTGGTGGTTTTTCTGATTTTGCTTTTTCTTTATCTTCAGGAGCTAGAAAATGACAGAGTATATTGGGTTTAATTTAATATTGAACTTTCATGACTGCCTGCTCTGGAACAATTCTAGGTAGCTTAAAAATAACATATAAAACAACATATAAAAAGCAAAGCAAAGTTGATGGAAGACCAGGCAGGCCTTAATGGAAAGAACATACTAACAAACAAACAACAAAATAGGAAACAAAGGGGTTCAACCAGCCATTCTATCCCAAGGCCAGGTTTTCAGCAATTTGTGAAACATAAATAAGATGTCAGCAGTATGAATTGCTGGGTCAGCAGAAATATCATTCCAGGGGTAGGAGCCATCACTGGGAAGACACACCTCCTTAATACGGGAAAAGTATGATAAAAGGGAATCTATGCTTAATATTACATATTTTGATAGCAGCAAGGCTTATTTTTGAATATGGGATTTGTTTTACAAATGGTTGGAAGTAGAACTAGAAATTGGGAATGGGAAAAACATTATATATAAATAAAATGATCCAGACATACATTGCTTATGTATGTAATGTGAAAATATACAAACAAACTCTTTAAAAAAAGAAGAAGACACACCTCCTGGATCTTATGGCAGTGCTTGATAGGATCCAGAGCAAATCGACTGTAACTGACCACCCTGGGCAGGCCAAGACATAGGAAGACATGCGATCCCACTGTTGGCTGGGCTCTAGGCCACCAAGAGCTTCATAGGTGATAATCAGCAGCCTGAACTGCACCCAGAAGACCACTGACAATCAATGCTGCTCGTGAAGCAATGGGGACATGTACATGGCCACCATTGCACACACAGCTGTATTCTGGATAGTTCTGGCATCTGAGTAGTCTTCCAGGGCAGCCCCATGTTAAGTGCCCTACAGGAATCCAATTGCAAGGTGAAAGCGGCATCATTGACTGTTCTGAGGAGCCTCCTGGGCCAGGAACAGGTGCAACTGGGATACCAGATCGACCTGTGGAATAACTCTCCTCACCTCAGCTTCCACTTCCTCCTTGAGCAGGAGCCGGGGGTTCAGGGGGACCTCCCTTTATGTACCTGTCCCGCCTGGGGAAGTGTCACTTCATTAAGGACCTAAGAAGGAAAGTCCTTGGGCCCATGGAAGCCAAAGCAACAAAGCCACTTGGTGTTGTCAGGACTGGGTTTGAGCCTGTTTCTCCCCATCCTGGCTTGCAAAGCCTCCAGTGGTGGATCAGGACTTTAAGAACGTCACTTGTCAGATGAGGAACTGGGTGTGATCAGTGTGATGATGATGATCCCAGAGCCCAAACTCATGGATCACCACACCCAATGGTTCATCTAGATCAGGGATCTCGAAACGTGGCTTGTGGACTTCAACTCCCAGAATTCTCCAGCCAGCAAGGCCACAAGTCTTAAAGTTGCCACGTTTGAAGACTCCTGATCTAGAGGTTAAGCAGAGCTGGAGAGAGAATTGACCTCTCTCCCCCATCAACACCAGTTAACACAGGCCACAGAGGAAAGAGGAGAGCAGTGCCAGTAAACCATTAATCCCAGTCCCCGAAGCTTTCCTCAAATGGGGCCTTGGTACAATGGTTAATGATAACTGAATGCTACTGAGGACTCAAGAAGTACCAAGATGGGTGCATCACTCTTATTTTTGCTCTGCCACAGGACTTCAGCATTTGGGACTGTAGTGCCTCCATTCTGAATCCCAACTGGTCTAGGTCATCTATTTCCTTCCTCTAGAGTAGAAGCCTGGTCATCCGAAATGCTTTCTGTTCAAGGGAAGGTTTGAACCTGGATGAAAATGGCCGAGGACGATGGGGCCCAGCAATTGCTCCTTAAGGAGAGGCACACCACAGACTCCTTCAAGGCTGAAGGTACCATCCCCTCTTGCAGAAAACACCACATTACCCAGACCCAGGCCACTTGATGGGCAGCTGGGACCATCTGAGAGGGTCTAACCAACAGGTGCCTGAGTTGACAGACTGGAGGATGCCATCTACCTCCCTCCCCAGGAGTTACAGAGTCAAACGTGCTCCCGGTAAGTACAAGGCATGTCACAGGTACCGCATCAGGACCTGTCCAGACACTCTGAGCTGATCCAAGCAACTTTATCTGCCAAATATCAGGAATATTTCTCACAGCAACCCTGCAGATTATTCTGTGACTTGTGTTTCTCCAGGGACAGGGTCACCTTGAACAGGGTCAACGGGGAGGGGGGGGGCTACTGGGAGATGTGATAAAGGCAGGGAAAGACCGTTGTTTTGCCACCATGATTGCCATGGGAGGTTAATCTGCTGCAGTTCCTGTTGGTGATCGTGAACTCCGTGGCCGCAGGTCAGCAGAAATTGTGTTAGAAATAGAACACAGGAAGGTGGGGAGCGTTCCTCGAACGACCCTCCAATGCATGTTGAAAATAAAAACTCTGAGAAAGTTTTAGTAAAGTCTCTGGCAGAGAAATTATCCTCACCCCCATTGTACAAGCCTCAAGGAGGAACGAAAAAGAAAAAGAGAAGGAAACATTTAGTTCCTGTCTGTTTTAACTTGCATGGTTGTCCTTGATGATGTGTTTAAGTGTTTTTTTGTTTTGTTAAAAAGAAAGAACAAATGGTCCCATTAGGTGGGGCCAGGAGAAAGAAAACCAAAAAGGTTATCGAAGGGACAGGTCAAGTGGACCACAAACCTGGTCCAAGGGAGCAGTTGAGATAAAAACTCAAATTGCCCCTAAGGGAATTTTATTGCCAGAAGCTGAGAGGGAGCTACGTAAGGTGTGGATATATGCTCCATTCTCAATGGCTGATTTATATAATTGGAAAAATCAAATTCCTGCTTATAGAGAAAATCCAGATGAGATGCATGTCCTTGTTGCATCCATTTTTCTGAACTCACCAGTCTACTTGGGCTGACATACAAAGTCTGATGGAAATTTCATTAACCCCAGGGAAAAGAAGGCTGGTGAAGGTAACCATGAATAAGCCTTTGCAGAAGCATCATGCAAAAGATCCAGACTGGACATGGTTACTGAAAGAACCAGATTAGGAACCAAGTACATTCAGCTGCAAAACTATTGGACCTTAGTTTTGTTAGGATTCAAACAACAGTTAAGAAGCTAGGGAAGGTCAGAGAGGAAAGGGTAATTCAAACCTGGTTTCAATATGGGCAGTTACAGGCCAGATGGAAAAGAGATCAGAAAATTGGTATTATGCAAAATGAGAATAATTTGGTAAAACAAATTAGGGACCAGGGTCAAATGCATATAAAAAGTATATAATATACTGATAGAAATGGATTCTGAAACAGAGTTAGTTAAAGATTGTATGATAAAATGGGCACAAAACTTTGAAGAACCAATAATGATGGAAACATGGGAAAAGATTTGGGTAAGGAATGTAAAATGTACACAAGCTCAGAACTTGAGAGAGAATTTCTATAAGATGTTTTATAGATGGCATTTAGATCCTTAAAAGTTAGCTTGCCTGTATCCGAATTTACAACCTAAATGTTGGAGATGTGACTGTGCTGATGCTACGTATTACCATATATGGTGGACTTGCAAAAAAGTTAAAGCATTTTGGATAAAAATATGGTGGATTATTCAAAATATTCTTAAAAAGAGAATAAAGTTCACTCCCCAGCTGTTCTTGTCAGGGATAATTACAGACTGTACAGTTATAGAGACTAATTTGATTCTGAATTTAACAACAGCAGCAAGATTGCTGGTGGCACAGTACTGGAAGAAAGAAGAGTTGCCTACTATTCAAGAATGGACGTTAGAAGTAGTAAACTTAGCAGAGATGGCTAAAATCTCAGAATATCTCAAGGACCATTCAGATGAGAAATACAAGTTGGAATGGAGAAGATGGATTGAATATATTCAAAAAAAAAATCAGACTAAAAAATTCCAATTAGCTTATCAGTGAAAGAACAAGGATTGGTATAATTTATCTAAAGTTAGCTTAATAAAAGAAGAGTTAAAGCACAAGAGGAGGAAGATGTCAAAGTTAGTTAGCCTATGTTAGCGTATGATTGTTAAATGTTTATACCCTGTATTTTGCTTTGGGAGGTTGGAGGGGGAGGGAGGGTTGGAGGGGGGTGGGATCAGGGTGGAGGGAGGGGAAGAGGATATATTTGTAAAATTTATTAAAACTCTTTAATAATAATAAAAAAGGAACTTAGGGAAGGTCTATTAAATTCAACAGAAACAGGATGAAAATCCAGGGGAATTCCTAGAATGCATTTATCAAACCTTTAGACAATATACCACATTAGATCCTGAGGTTGAAGAAAATAAGAGAATGATCTTCATTGGTCACTCTGCTGATGACATTAGGGAAAAAAGGGGGGCCCAGGAAAGGCATCTCTGAACTTGTGGAATGAGCATACAAAGCGTAGATTAATTAGGGCTCAAAACCTCAGAGAAGAAGGAACTTCAAAAGGCAAGAGGAAACACATTTTTTCTCACCAAGGCTCTTAGACAGAGTGGGAGGCCAGGGGACCTGCCAGAAGAATTGTCGAGGAGGTTGTTTGCAGGGATCGGTAGTTAGAGGCACACATGCTGTTGTTAATCAGGTTGCTGCAGCCTGTCTCTGTTGTGACAAAACAACCCAAACACAGGATGGAAACTTCCTTTGGAAGTCCTTCTACAGGGCTCCCAGGTGCTGTGTGGCAAATAGAGGTCCCCACAATTTTCCCAGAAAGTGGGATTTAGAGATCTCTTGATTTTATGTGTACTAAAAGATATTGTGCCAATGTTTGGGGTGCCTTTGAATAGGGCCTCAGATTCTGGCTACCATCAGATGAATCAAGAGCCCCACCCAGATGCAAACGATGTGTTAATGAAAGTCTCCATACATCTGGATCTTTTAAAATATGCCAGCGCATGTTGGGAGATCAAGATAGAAGAGATTGGATCTTTAAAAATTATCCAGCCTCCGGCCGGCAGATCCAAATTAGAAACCCCAGGGCAGAGACAGGTATTAACAATCTAGTGCTTAAGGAGATAGGACAACGGGTATAACTTCGAGCAAAAGTAAGAAATTTTGCAGGTCATAAAAAGGTAAAGCCTATTGAATGGGAAGACCTAGGTAATTGGACTTGATTAATTTGATGTAATGTCTGTCATGCATGGTATTTAGAACGCTGACATTCTGTTGAAATTCTTAGGTGTGTATCTATACTAATAACATGTAGAATTGAATGGCGTTGAATTGATTTTGATATGTTTAACCAGCTGGCAAAATAAGTAAGCTTCTCAGCTGGGGCTTGAAGCTGTGGGGAATGGTAGTTAGGATTTAAACTGCTCTGAGTTTTCTCACTGCTTGGAGAATGAGCCACATGTTTCCCAAGGAAAGAAAATTGAAGATTTAAAGAGACAGACCCTCCCCCAGGCCTGAAAGTGTTGTTTCAGGGTATTTGTGCATGTAGGTCTGTGTGGCTTGAATAAAATGGAAATTGCATGAAAGGTCTTAGTGAAAAGTAGAAGAAAGAAAGAAAGATGACAGGATGCAATATAAAGCTGAATTGCTGACAGTTGCATTGTCAAATAATTCCAAAGCCCAAAGCAGAGGTCAATGTAATTGGTGTAAGGAAAAAAGGCCACTGGCTACAAGAATGTCCCAAGACATGCTTGAATGCCCAGTTCCTCTTTTGGGTCGTGATATCCTATGCAAAATGGGAGCTACACTGTCCTTTGAGGAAGATAAAATGGCCCTAATGATGAGGCACCCCCCCCCCCAGATGAGATATGGTGAGTAATGGTAGTTCAAGAATCCACCAGGCCATGCATATCATCATACACCTATAATTATACAAGTAAAGTCTCTAGCCATGCCTGTTTGCCTACGCATTCTTCACCATCTCAAATACATAGAGACAGCCAAAAACTGTTTGCTTTTGAGTAGGAAAGACCCAGTAACAGGTCAAAAGAGGCAGTTTGCTTGGACTAGGTTTCCCCAAGGATTTAAAAATTCACCTACATTTTTGGTGAAGCCTAGGCCTCAGATCTAGAATATTTCCAGCCTTGCAAAGATGGGGGATGTGCTACTCCAATATGTAGATAATATCTCAGTAATCGAACAAACAAAGGAGAATTGTTGGGGAAAAAAACCAACCAATCAATTGCTTCATCTGTTACTGGACAAGGGACATCGTGCCCCAAGGCAAAAAAGAAAAAAAGCTCAGCTGGAAAAGCCCCAAGTTAAATACTTAAGCTACACCATAAGTCGAGGATAGAGGGCAATAGGACATGAGCGAAAAGAAGTTGTGTGCCAAATTGCAGAACCCATGACCAGGAAAGAGTTGCGAGGATTCTTAGGTGCAGCAAGATATTGCAGAATCTGGATTCCAAATTTCACTCTTTTGGCCAAACCTTTGTATATCTCCACGAAGGGGGGTGAAAAGGAACCCTTCATTTGGGGGCTGGAACAAAAATGGGCATTGTGAAACCCTAAAAACAGAATTATCTCAAGCTCCGGTAAAGGGGCTCCCCAGCTTAGGAAAACCTTTTAATCTCTTTGTGGATTCAAAAGACAACACTACTCTGGGAGTCCTGACACAGGAAAACGGAAGTTGACAACAACTTGTGGCTTATCTATCCGAACAGTTGATGCAAAAGGCTGGTTGCTACTACTCTCCTAATGGAGAAAGCTAATAAATTAACTTTCGGACAGCCTACCACTATCTACACCAGCCACGCAATTCAAGGAATTTTAGAAATGAAGGGACCTTTATGGTTAACAATCCCTAGAATCTACAAATATCAGGCACTCCTGACTCAAAATCCACAAGTGACCTTGAAGCAAGCAAATGCCCTAAACCCTGCCACCCTTTTGCTAATACCGAGACCCAAAATTGAGCATAATTGTATGAGAACCATTGAGAGTCAGTTTTCATGCAGACCAGACTTAACGGACGTGCCGTTGCAATCTGCAGACTATAACTTGTTCACTGACGGATCAAGCTTCATTACTACGGGAGAGCGTTATGCTGGCTATGCGGTAGCCTCTCTTGCCCAAGTCTTTGAGAGCGGACCTCTCCCAAAAGGCACTAGTGCTCAAGTAGCAGAATTATGGGCTTTAATCCATGCATTAGAGAGGGCAAAGAATGAAAGGGTGAACATCTAAACTGGCTCTGTATGCCTTCCTTACTTTGCATATCAATACTGCTGATTATACAGAAAGAGGTCTTTTAAAGCCTCAGGAAAGAAATTAAGCAAATGTGTGAATCGCACTGTTAAGGAAAAGATAAGGTGTGTTTTGAAACCCACCTTAAATGGGTAGATGCCTTATCCTTAGCTCTCTGGTCTGTGAAATGTACTCCATGTAAAGAACTTAAATCATCTCCTTTTGAAATGATGTTTGGACAGCTACCGGTTATAAGCCATAATTTGAAAAATCATATAGGGGACCTGGGACAGCTGGGGTCCTCATGGGTGAATCAAATGGTGGGAGAATTGAATAAGTAAATACAAGAAATACAACAGTATTGTGTTTCTCTCACCCCACCATTTTTAACAAATTCCAGTCATAATATTCAGGTGGGGGACAGAGTGTGGATAAAACACAGGAAAGGGAAGAACTTGAAACCTAGATGGCAGGGCCCGTATACTGTGGTCATATGTTCTCCACTTGCAGTAAAAGTGTTGGAATCCAAATTTTGGATTCACTGGACTTGAGTTAAGCCAGCTGCTGATGAGTATTGGGAGGCAGACCAGGATGAAGCCCGTCCTCTAGTGATATGCTTAAAGAAACGCCCCCTAAAAACTGCCCTACCGGCAACGGGCAGAATATACAGGGCAGAAGAGGCCCTACTGAAGTCACCCGCTGGAAACGGACTTCTCAACGTATGGCTGAAGATTTGGAGGAGGAATACAACGTTCCATTTATTAGATATAAGATGTATTAGAAAGTTTGAGCACCTGTCAGGAAATGGCAAGCCAAGTATTCATAGTCATAACTGTACTATCTCTCACTTTAGTGAATGTACTTATTTGTTGTATTGCATATTCATCCCTCAGGAATTGTCCCCTCCAGAGGAAGACAGGTCCTGAGGCTAAGATCATTAATTGTAATCAAAAGGAAAACGAATCATCTGATGACACTTATGTTTGAGGAACCCTGGGAATGGGTTCTTTGCAGTATAATAGGAGTTTTCGGATTGTGGGTGATATGTTTAGCAAATAAGATTTGGTTTTGTGGATTGCCCAAAGCTGATATTGCCATTCCTCAAACTATATATAACCCCTCCCTGATGCGGTGATTCAGTAGGCTAAAAGAATTGTGTTAGGAGAAGTTTTGTGTGAGGGACAATTATGAGCCTTTTGTGGCTCTGGCTGTTATTGGCAATGAGCTTGCTAAGTGATAACGTCTTGAATAGTAGTTCCCAATGTTGCGAAAATACCCAAGCAACTCCCCTTGCTCTTGAAGAAAGATCCGAAGATGTTAAAAATCCTGGAGAACAGGGTGGAATCAAGTTACAGGATGTGGAACAGGCCTGCTCCTACCAACGGCGCATCATTTATGCTTGGGAATGGAACCGTAAGCCAATCCCAACACCTAAAGTCAATTATCTGGCAAACCCTGTAAGAAAAAGGGCAGAGCATAGGGAAAATGGGCCCCTGCAACAATTGAGAAAAGGGAACTATATCTTAAGAATGCTGGAGTTAGGTCAAAGCTTAATCAATCAGTCTGACCCTGCCCTAGGTCAAAAATACTGGTTGTGTCTGTCTGCTGGACCTTTACCTTATCATGCTGTTTCACTTGAGCCAGATCTTTGAAAACAACAACAACAACAACAACAACAAAGCTTCGATAGTCCTTGTGCATCAAACGATATCAGGAACCTGGCATTCCTGTGGGGTGACTATCAGAGGAACAATGCCCATCTGAAATGTACCTTGCCCCCAGGAAAACCCTTGTAGACGTGAAATTAACTTGCAGCATGTCTCCCTCTGCTCACAAGCTCTTCCAACAGAAAGTCACTTTCTCGCTCCCACCTCCACTCGTTTTTAACCGATGGGAGGGGAATCTGACTACTGGAAGGTGCCCAAGGCCATTCCAACCACTCCGATTTCCTGTTTGGCTTTCAATACAATCAACTACGGGAGTTTCTGTTTATTTTCCCCCTGGAAACGCCAGTTCTCAATATCTCTTTGAAGGACCAGTCCTCAGGAATAAGCTAATGGACCCTAATCAAGAAGTTCTATTACAGCCCCTGACTGGTATGTTCCTAGCAGGAACCTTACAAGTCTGGATTAATGAAGGAAACCTCCGAGCCCATGCCTTCTCCATGAACCGGCGTATTTGTAGGAGACAATGGAGTTTTCTTTCTCTGCAGGAGAAATGCCTATCTGTGCTTGCCCACCAATTGGACTGGTACATGTACCCTACTACACCTCCTCCCCAAAATGGGGGTAATAAGTGGGGAACAGGCCCTCATGGGACATGTCCAGAAAAGAGTGCCGCTCCTAACTCCACTATTAGCAAACTTGGGAATAGGGACAGCAGTTGTAATGGGTGTATGTGGAATGACCCATTCCATTACACAGTTCAGGCAACTGTTGGAAGAATTCCAAGAATGCCTGAACCAAATTGCTGGCACCTTGGTCCAGGACCAGATAAATTCCTTGGCAGCCGTAATGTTACAGAACCGGTATGCCATAGATGTTTTAACTGCTGAAAAGGATGGGCTATGTGTATTCCTGGAAGAAGATTGTTGTTTCTATATGAATAGATCAAGAGCAGTTCAGGGGGTGGCCCAAGAACTACGAGATCAAGCTGCCTCTATTGGTCAAAAAATACAAGGAACAGATGTGTGGTTCTCTTGGCTACCAGGAACAGGTTGGACCAAGCAAATGCTATTTCTTTTATTATGTGGAATCGCAAGTTTAGCCTTCCTCCCTTGCATAATACCCTTGCTTAAACAACTCATTATGAGGTCTGTAAAAGAAATATGGGCTGAAAAGGAGTTAATGTTAATGGAAAGCCTAATCCCACATACCTTCAAGGAAGATGATATTCAAATTGCACTCTTAGAAGTAGAGGAAGTGATTTTGGAAGATAAGCCCTAAGATGTGTATTGCTTGTATCGTTGCTTTTTTGCTATTCTGTATTCTGCACGCTTATATTGTTAATCTAAGAGGCTAGACTCGATTGTGGGTATTAATAGAGTCTTGAAGGGGAGGATAAAGTAGAATAAAATATGAATTAAAATATAAGAATGAAGACGTGGCATAAAAGGGACAGTTAGAAGCTTGCTTAAAGGGACAGGAAAGTGTCATCAGCCTCTAACCACAAGATGTTCTAGCCAATGTCCCTATGTCAAAAGTCCAAACCACAAGGTTCAATTAAAGTTCGTTAATGACACGCAGTCCATGTCTATAATAAAAAGGAGATGTAAGACCCCCATCTACTTATAAGGGTTTTTCCAAAAATAACCAATAAGAAATGGATTAAGTATTTCTGTGTTGTGCTGCTTTGAGAACGTATAAGAATGCGTGCATCAATAATAAAGGTTGTTCAGAATTTGAAATGTTAGCCATGTGCTAACTTTCTGAACCTAGCTGCCAAATAAACTCCTCCTGTATCCTGAGAAGTCTAAAGACTGTCATTTTCTGCAACAATCAGACCAGAAACCAGGAGACTGTAAGTTCTAGTCCTGCCTTTGGCCTGACAGCTGGCTGGGTGATCTTGAGCCAGCCACCCTCTCTCTCAAAGGGTTGCTGTTGTGAGAAAAACAGGAAGAGAAAGGAGTATCGGGTATGTTCACTGCCTTGAGTTATTTGTAAACATAATAAAGGCAGGATATATACAAACAAACAAACAAACAAATATTCGCCTTGAAACCTTAAGATCCAAAACAGTCAAAGAAATAGCATTCTGGTTAAAATGACTGGCTCTTACAAAAGCTTACATACCTTTTTTTTTCTTTTCTTTTCTTCCTTCTTTCACTTCCTCTTCTTCACCAGGAACTGGAACTAAAGCATGAGAGAATGTTTGATTTAGGGTTCAAGGCTGCTCACTCTGGAACAACTCTCAGCGGCTTTCAAGGCATAACATTGAGAAGTGATGGATGTCAGAGAAAAGAAGAGACGGTTGATCTGAAGAACAATCCATAATGGAGCTCTCTGGAGATTCTCTCTCATCCAGGTCAAGATTGTCCCAAAGGGGCTTTTCCAAAAGGCAACTGGATTTTCTTGGTTTTGTTTAAAAAATGTTTTGCTTTTCATCTAAGAAGTTTCTTCAGTTTCCTCTGGCCTTGGTTTTTAAAAAAACAAGAGAGCCCAGTTGCCTTTTGGAAAAGCACCTTTGGGAAACCCATAAGAGAAAAAGCCCCCCCCCCCAAAAAAAAGATAAGGAGGGGGACCAGAAGTCTTCGACCGGTCATCCTACCCCCAAGGCCAGATTTAGAGAAACACGTGAAGCATCAATAAAGTGCCAGCAGTATGGATGACATTGTTTAGTTGCCAAGACCCAGAGCATCCAGGAAGGCTGAAACATAGGGAGATGTGTGGCTTCAGAAGCCAACGGGCAACCAGCACAACTTGTGAAGTGAGGGAGACACATGAACACACTATGATTCAGCCAGTACTGTCGGCAACACTACATTCTGGACCAGCGGTAGCATCTTGGAGGCTTTCCAACGCAGCCATAACATTAAGAGAGGGATTGAATCAAGGTCACCTGAAGTGTTCGGTTTTTTTTTAAAGTTAAAGCTTTCTCCTGTCCGTTTCGTGTCCAACTCAAGGGAGTGGAGCTCATATCCGTTTCTTGGCCAAAGGAGCCAATGTTGTCATTTTCTGCGGTCAGGTGGCCAGCAGGGCGCTAAGCCAAAGGTGAAGGGAACGCTGTTACCTTCCCCCTGAAGTGGTACCTAATAATTACTCGAATTTGCATGCTTTCAATCTGCTAGGTGGGCAGGTTGGGTCAAGGAACGGGAGCTCAAGGAACGAAAGCATGCATTGCACTCAGGTCTCGAACCAGGGCTCTTGGCTTTCCAGCTGAGAAACTCGGCGTTTTTAACCACTGAGCCATCACATCCCAAGTACGCGTTAGCACCACTTTATAATGCTTGGTAAGGCCATGCTTGGAATGTTGCATCCGGTTTTTGTTGTCTCAATTTTTACAAGATGTGGAGACTCTAGAAAGAGTGCAGAGAAGAGCAACAAAGAGGATTAGGGGACTGGAGACTAAAACATATGAAGAACGGTTGCAGGAATTGGGTAGGTCTAGGTGTGACATGATAGCAATATCCAATGCCTGAGCGGCTGTCACAAAGGAGAGGTATTTGATCCAAAGTACTTGAGGGCAAGGCAATAAGCAAAGGATGGAAAGTAATGAAAGAGAGGACCAACCTAGAACTAAGGAGGAGTTTTCTGAACAATTAATCAGTGGAATGGCCTGTCTCGGGAAGTTGTGGTTGCTTCAACATTGAAGGTTTTTAAGAAGAGATTGGGCAGCCACTTGTCTGAAATGGTATTGGGTTTCCTGCTTGGGCAGGGGGTTGGACTAGAAGACCTCTAAGGTGCCTTCCAACTCTGTTATTGTGTAAATTCCAGAGCAGCCTCATGTAAATCACACTAGAGTAGTCCAGTTGCAAGGCAAACAAGGCATCAGTGACAACCTGAGTGGCCTCCTGGTCCTGGAACAGATGCATCTGGCACATCTGTAGAAAGACTCTCCTGGCCAAAACTTCCACCTGTTCAGGGATGGAAGGCGCAGAAATTGGGAATCCAGGAGGACCAACGTTTCTCACACCTTGCAAACTCTTTAAAGACCAAAGATGGAATTTCTCTAGAGTGGAAGGGGGGAGGGGCAAACAAACCCATTCAATGTTGTCATGATGTAGATCTGAATGTTGATGTGATTGTTAGATTTATTATTTAGTATTTAATATTTTCTGTAGGAATTCTCATCTTTCTCTGAAAGATCCACAGTATTTATCCCGTTCACCAAGAACTGCTTCCCAGCAGCTCCCTCCTAATACTCAGTACTCTTCTATTGAACGCTGCACCAATAGAACTATTTTATTTATTACTTATTAAATGTATATGCCGCCCGTCTCATGATTTGCATATAATGTTGGGTGGCCTGCTAGAGCTTACGTACTTGGTGGTCGATGTTTCTTTGCTTCATGAGGCTTCTTTGGCTCTACAAAAATGAGGGAATTTTGTTTTACATTCAGTTTGAAAGCTTTCATTACTAATACATTTTTTTAAAAAAAAACATTGGTCCCAAAGAAATAGTAATTGGTGAAAACCCGTTCTCCAATTGCATAGCATAGAAGCTGATGCATGACCACAAATTAAGGGATCCAATCTAGATTTAAATTCTTTTCATCTTGCTCAGATTTTAGAGGTGAATTGGTTTCCAGCGGATATTCCACCCGAAACGGGGACTCCTGCAATTCATCCCTTTCAAAATAAACAAAACTATAAGAAAATACAGAAACAGAGCCAAAATAAGCCAATGCAGTTACAACCATTAGGAGAAATGAATACAGAAAATAAAGTTAAACAGAAAGCCCCTCACAACCAAAGGTTCCTCCCTCTCCAGCCTTTCCCTCTCTAGGGATGATGCTCATCTTCGTTTCTTAGCCAAGGCAGCCAGCACTGTCCAAAGACACTTTCCGTGGTCATGTGGCCAGCATGACTATATGCCGAGAAGTACAGGACTCCCTTACCTTCCCTCCAATAGTGGTACCTATTTATCTACTCGCATTGGCCTGCTTTCAAACGGCTAGGTGGGCAGGAGCTGCAGTGAGCAACGAGAGCTCACCCCATTGCACGATGCTCGGGTCTCGAACCCAGGCTGCCGGCTTTCCAGCTGACAAGCTCAGCATCTTTAACCGCTGTGCCAATGTGACCCATCACAACTAAACTAGTATTAATAGTATTCTGCGTAGGATAGAAGGGAACACTTACATACCTCCTTCATGTCGTTCATGTCGTTTCTTTTCATGAGGTTCTTTCTTCGAGCCTATGAGAAGGCAAAATGCTTGTTTACATCCAGTTTACGTATTCCAGTAGGAAAATGATGGCTCTGAGCTGGTTTTAGAGGCTCCAGGGGGCTTTCTGTCCCTCACTCAAAATATTCCTACATGAGCACCTCGCACGCTAATCCCTTTTGAGGTGACCAACATTTTTATATAAGCAGAATGGGAACAAGAAATAGAAGAACCAAAACGGTTACGTTGTTGTAAGTATTTGGATTATCTGAATTCAACAACCTGAGATAGGCCTGAAGGGAGGGGAAAACTGGGAAAATGAAAGACATAAACAAGAACTACATAAACAAAGAGGAAACGAAGCAAGAAAATCAGCAAACAACCAGGCAATAACAAGTATGTCAAGGTGGGAGCCATCTTATTTCTGCAGGGATGATGGTCCATGGGGAAGAAGCCACCACAGAGAAGGCCCTTCTTCTTGGAGCCTCTAGATGGACCTCCTTAACAGAGGGCAGCCATAAATGCCTTGCCCCGCTTGCTGGGCTCCAGGTGGATTTAACTGGGAAAAGATTCAAACAATTGACCTCCCTGTCTTCCTCTCCATTTCCTCCTCCCTCCTGCTTTTCCCTCCCTCCCCATTTCCTTCCTCTTCCCCTCCCTTCCTTCTTCCTCCCTCCCTTTTTCCTCCCAAAAACCCTGTTTGGAATAGGAGCGTTTTTAAAGCTTTCTTAAATTGCAAGGAAAATGCAAATCTTATTCCTGTTGGAAGAGCAGAACAACACACAAAAAGCCCACCAGATTAAACCATAAGGTCCAATTAGTTAAAGGAGTAATATTAAATTGCATGCCAAATTAAATGCTTGGCTATAACAGCATACGTACGTTCACTTTTCTCTTCACCATGGCGTTTCTTTGAAACTGAAAAATGACAAAATTGCATTTTTACATCCGGTCTAAAGCCATCATTTCCAATGAGTTACTAAGCCTCTGCAAGGAGCATACCCCTAAATAAATATGGATAATTGAAACAGCCATTATCTACTTGAATTGAGGAAAAGATGATGCATTGCAAGTAAGTGATGGATGCAAATTTTTCAATATCTGGTCTGCTAATTTTGGACCATTGACGTGCGGTGAGGATTATGGCTGGTGAGGCACTGATGTCATCACAATCAGATTTACAAACATTAAAATCCTACAAATTATCTTATCCAATATTTGATTGGCAGCAGTTAAAGGGTTATGTTTAAGGTCTCATATCAGCATTCTTTACACATACTGTAGCACACAAAAAGCACATTTGCCATCAGAGCAGATGTTGGGGAGGGGGGCAAGGAGGAAAAGGGTCCACTCCCTCTCCCTCAGACCCCCAGGAAGGAAGGATGAGAAGGAAGGGAGAGGGAAAGGAAATGGGAAAGAAGAAAAAGGAAAGGAAATAGAAAAGAAGGAAAGGGGAAAGGAAAGGAAATGGCAAAGAAGAAAGGAAAGGACGAAGAAAGGAGGGAAAGGGAAGGGAAGGGAAAAAAGAAGGGAAAGGAAAGGAGAAAGGGAAGTAGAAAAGAAAGGAAAGGAGAAAGGAAAGGAAAAGAGAAAGGAAACAGAAAAGAAGGAAAGGAAAAAGGAAAGGAAATGGCAAAGAGGAAAAGAAAGGATGAAAAAAGGAGGGAAAGGGAAGGGAAAAGAAAAAAGAAGGGAAAGGAAAGAAGGAAAGGAGAGAAAGGAAAGGAGAAAGGAAAGGAAAAGAGAAAGGAAAGGAAAAGAAAAAGGAAAGGAAAGGAAGATAGAAGAAGGACAGAAAGGGAAAGGAAAAAGTGGAATGGATTGGTACTGCTCAAAAATCAAGTCTCAAGATCCCATTGACCACTTTGGCTCAGGCAGTCCAATTCCAAGCTGCTTCCCTCTCTCCACAAAGTGAAGGGAGAAATCGAAGCAATGCCTGAGAAACGCCGGATGTGCAGAGAAATGCAGGCTACAATCAGCGAATCATATTTTCCCAGGAACCAATGAAGCCCCAGAGGACCAATGGGAATTCTCCCTTCTTCAGCATCATCAGTCTCCGGGCAGTCTTCCTTGACTTCAGGAGAGAGTTGGAGGCAGAAGAACTGCGTGCCTCTCCTACCTCGAGATTTTTTAGGCTTTTAACCCTCGCTTAACTCTGCTCGAGCAATCATAAAACGCCTTAGTTGTCAGATTAGACTAAATGAGGTACACAGTTCTCCTGCCTCATTTTAGAGGCTTTTTTAAACAGTTAGGCAGTCATTCACGGTGAGGCAGCAGCTAGCTAGCCTCACTTCAGCACCCGCCTTTATCCTTTTATATATTTTTTTCCTTTTCATGATGACAGTGGTGAGGCTGTGCCTCCCCTGCCTCCCCTGACTGCACGTCACTGTTTTGGACTCCTGCCTGGATGTAAGGTGGACATCTGTTATTTAGTGAATGACGCTATCACAGCCTCTCACCAGATTCTCTGCAGGCTGCCTTGGGCAGGGAGATTTGATTTGGAATAAGAGGTGTCCAAAGTATCTAACCAAAGCAATCACTTTGAGAGGTGAGAAAACCCAGAAGCAGATAAGCAGCACTGTTTACAAACTGGATTAGAAATGGCTACTAGAAAAATGTCAAAAGAAGGCTGAAGGAGGAGCAGCTGCAAAAAAAAATAATTATGCAATTTGTGCTACAGAAATATTTTCAGCAGATGGGAAATTAATTTAGCCAAATGGAGATAAAGTGGATTGCTTTGGGACAAGAAGAATGGGTGCAAAATATATAAAGAGAGAATAAGCGATATGATGTTTAAAAAGCTGAAAGTTCTATGAAGATAATATTTGGAGAGACAGGAGAAATTAATGACAGAGTGGAAATTTTATTGAGTAAAACAGAGGTTCACAGCAAAGAGCTGGACACAGCATTGGATAACCTGGCTTTACAGTAATGGAGGGAGAAATAATTCTCCTTGAGATGTAGAGCTGTTCTTGAGGCTCTAGAAAACATTAGAGAGCAGCATTAAGAGGAATAAATATTTTGGATATGGAGAAGGAGGCAGAAACTGGTAAGATTTATAGAAACATATCCTGATTTCCTAGAATTAGGAATCTCCCCAGGGATATTTTGGTACTTTTTTTTTAAAGACAAGGAAGAGCTGCATCACCATTTTAATGCAAGATTGAAAATGGATAATATTGGCATACCATATTTTTTGGAGTATGACACACGAAGGTTTTGAAGAAGCAAATTTTTAAAAAGTAGGTAGGGGAGCTTCCGGTGGCACTGACGGTATTGGAGGATGCTCCCTACGGAACACCAGCCCCGTGATTGAGTAATAAACTGTTAGAACAGCGTAAATCAGCTGTCTAGTGGCTTGAAAACTCCCCCCTTGGGAAAAGAGAGGGGTGAGCAGATGGGAGAGGGTAGAGGATAAATTCTGGGGCACGAAGGGTGAGAGCCCCCCAGAAGCCCGACATAGCTCCTCTTCCAGGATGCTTCTGCTTTTGCAGAAACAAAACGTCACGACCACCCCTGCTGTCAATGTTTAAATCTATATATGATTGATACATAGGCAGAGCAAAACAGGAGTGAATATAATTGTAAGTACAACTCTTAATTCTGATGTAATATACTTCCCTCTGTGAAGACAAAGGAACTCAACATGGTGATTGAATAACAAAGGGTGTGTCGAAAGTGAAACCTAAAAGGGACAGCACTTGTTAACTGCCTGCTAACGATGTTAAAAGACTCAAGAGTTTAAGATCAAAGTAAACAGTATTAGTTAACAAATCTGGGGGAATAAGTGGACCTTTTGGACTCAATAAACTGGCTGTTGAAAAGTTTGTTTGAATATCTGGAAATGGCTTCAAAACAAACAAAACTAAGTGTTTCCAAGAGCGCTGGAAGTTCCCCAGCCCAGACACAGAAATTACAATCTTTATTACCCCCAGTAGAAACACAAACTCTGACACTTGAGGCTCTCCAAAATGCATTAAAGGACCAAGCCTTTGTCACCAGGAAAACTAGGAATGAAATACTGCAAGCAATTTACAAAAATAAGTTACAAGTGGCAGGATAAGACGTGGTAGTATTGAAGGAAATCCCTCCAAAATTGTTGAGATCCAGAAAGGATTACACATTTTTAGGGGACGAACTTAGAAATTGCCAGATACAATATAGATGGGAGGCCCCAGCCGGATTGGTGGTGAATTATGTGAAAGATATCGTCTTAACTCAGTTTGGAAAGCAAGAGATTTCTATAGCAATGTATTAAAGGCTGGATACCCTCCATCCCGAGGATCTAGAGGAAGAAAAGAAACAGGCGAGACCAGACAGCAAGATATTCAGGTACAAGTGGGAGCTGCTCAAGCTATGGACTTACTTGAGGAGACAGAAGATATTATGGAACAAACACTAACTCGAGCAGCCACTAAACGCAAAGAGCAAGAATTAAAGATGCAGCAAGCCTAGACAATAACCCAGGAAATTACAAATACGAACACAGAAGCTGTGGGGGGAGCAAGACCGAAGGTGAAATCCCAGCAAGATTTCCAGGCAGCTCTTAGAAAGCTTCAGGGAGCTGAAGATGACAATTAAATTTCTAACCTGGAACGTTAATGGTTTAAATTCACCACAAAAAAGGAAAAAAATATTTCACTATCTGAAACAATTTTAAAATGATGTAATTTGTTTGCAAGAAACACATATTAGAACACAGGATCAGAAATACTTGATAAATGCAAGATTGGGACCATACTTTGTGACATCTGCTCCAGAGAAGAAAAATGGTATAGTTATATACTTAAGAAAAGATTTAAAGGCTGAATTAATCGAAGCAGATCCTCAAGGAAGATATATTGCAATCGAACTACTAATAGAAGGAAAGAAAACACTCTTAACAGGAGTATATGCTCCCAATCAACAACAAGAAAAATTTTACAAGTTGCTTCATACTAAATTAACACAATGGGATTATAGATCGTGTATATTATTGGATGACTGGAACGGAGTACTGGACACCATCAAAGACAAGAAAAGACTACTGCAAAATAGTCAAACACAAACAAGACTCCCTAAATCCTTTTTTGAGTTGATGGATGATATGGAACTGAGAGACATTTGGAGAGAACGGAATGTTAAAGAACGGGACTTTACATTTTTTTCCGATAGGCATCAATCCTTTTCCAGAATTGACTTCGTATTAATTACAAATGATTTACTTTCTAGGGTGAAGAAGATGAAGATATGCCTGAGAACTCTAACAGATTATTTATTTATTTATTTATTTATCAAAATTTATAGACCGCCCCCTCTCCCCGAAGGGACTCGGGGGGGTGTACAGGCATATCATTAAAACAAATACAAAAGATAAATACCCTTAAATACCCTTAAAAGCGAATTAAACCTAAATTCAGCTGTACAGAATAGTAAAAGTTAAAATCAGCTAAAAAGTGTACCCCTAGAAATTTAAAAATGCAGACTTGAGGGACTAAAATTGGGATTAGGCCAGGCCGGCTAAATTGAACAGGTGGGTTTTAAGCTTCTTACAGAAGGAGCGGAGGTCGGTGGTAGTTCTGATGTCCGGGGGGAGGTCATTCCAGAGGGTCGGGCCCATCACAGAGAAGGCCCTACTCCTGGGCGTCGCCTGCTGGCATTGCCTAGTGGACGGCACCCGGAGGAGTCCCTCTCTGTGAGAGCGAAACGGGCGAAGGGATGTATGGGGCAGGATACGATCCCGCAAATAGCTAGGTCCTGTGCCATGGAGCGCTTTAAAGATGATAACCAACACCTTGAAACGCACCAGGAAAGCCACAGGTAGCCAGTGCAGCCCGCGCAGCAGAGGTGTTACGTGGGAGTATCTAGTGACTCCCATAATTGTCCGCGCGGCCGCATTCTGAACCAGCTGCAGCCTTCAGGTGCATCTCAAGGGGAGCCCCATGTAGAGAGCATTACAGTAGTCCAGTCGGGACGTCACAAGCGCATGGGTGACTGTGCAGAGGGCGTTCTGGTACAATAGGGGACGCAATTGGCGCACCAGGCGAACCTGGTGAAACGCCCCCCTTGCCACGGCTGTCACATGGTCGTCCATTGACAGCGGGGCATCCAGGAGGATGCCCAAATTGCGTGCCCGGTCCACGGGGGCCAGCTGTTCACCCCCAATGGCCAGTGATGGACGCAACTGGTTGAACCGGGGTGCCGGTAGCCACAGCCACTCTGTCTTGGACGGGTTGAGCTTGAGTCTGTTCTTTCTGATCCAGATCCGTACGGCTTCCAGACATCGGGACATCACTTTGACGGCATCGTTGGGGTGGTCCGGGGTAGAGATGTAAAGCTGAGTATCATCAGCGTACAGATGGTAATCTACCCTGAACCCACGGATGATCTCGCCCAGCGGCTTCATGTATGTGTTGAACAGGAGAGGCGAGAGGACCGACCCCTGTGGCACCCCGCAGGTGAGCGGCCTCAGGCTCGACCTCTGCCCCCCTGTCAACACTCGACCAGAGAGGTAGGAGGAGAACCACCGCAGAATGGTGCCCCTCACCCCCAACCCCTCCAGGCAACGCAGTAGGATACCATGGTCGATGGTATCGAAAGCCGCCGAGAGATCTAATAGGACCAAGATGGAGGAACAACCCCCATCTCTGGCCCTCCAGAGATCATCCACCAACGCGACCAAAGCCGTCTCCGTGCTGTGACCGGGCCAGAAGCCGGACTGGCACGGGTCCAGATAATCAATTTCCTCCAAGTGCCGTGGGAACTGTTGCACCACCACACTCTTTACAACCTTCGCCAAAAAGGGAAGGTTGGAGACGGGACGGTAATCAGCTAACTTAGCTGGGTCCAGAGAAGGCTTCTTGAGTAGGGGCCTCACCACCACCTCTTTCAAGACGGCCGGCAAGAACCCCTCTCTCAGTGAAGCGTTCACTAATTCCTGGAGCCAGCCTCGTGTGACCTCCCAGGATGCCAGTATAAGCCAGGAGGGACACGGGTCCAGTAAACATGTGGTGGCTCGCAGTCGTCCACGTAACCTGTCCATATCGTCGGAAGTAACAGAGTCAAACTCCTCCCAGGATGGCACCTCAAGACCCACCTCCGACGTCTCTTCTAGACCGCTAACGGAGACCCATTCGCTGCGAATCTGAGCGATTTTGTCCTGCAGATATTCCCCAAATTCCTCTGCTCTACCCTGCAAGGGGGCTTCCCGCGGCCTCTGTGAAAGGAGGGAGCGGGTCACCCTAAACAGGGCGGCAGGGCAGTTATCTGCGGACGCAATAAGAGTGGCACAATATTGTCGTTTGGCCACTCTTAATGCCACAAGGTAAGTCCGTAAATAGGCTCACACCTGTGCTCGGTCAGACTCGGAGCGTGACGATCTCCATCTGCTCTCTAGGCGTCTCTTGCGGCGCTTCATCACCCCCAGCTCCTCGGTGAACCAAGGGGCCTGGGTGGTTCGATGCCGCAAGAGAGGCCGCAAAGGCGCAACCAGGTCCAAGGCCCCAGCGGCCGCATTATTCCATGCAGCCACTAGGTCCTCCATCTGGGTGCGGGTCAGGGCTACAGGGAATGGCCCAAGCTCCGTCTGGAACCTATCAGTCGAGCCGGAGAAGTGAGTGATCTGACCATGACAGGGGCGTCATAACTAAATCCCCTACTCCCAGATCACTCCTCCACTGGCCAGAGACAAAAATAAGGTCCAGGGTGTGACCTCCCTTGTGTGTGGGGCCCTGAATTACCTGGATCAGGTCCATGGCTGTCATGGAAGCCATGAACTCCCAAGCCACCTCGGATGTTTCTCCTACCGATGGCAGGTTAAAGCCCCCATGACTAGCAGCCTGGGGATCTCAACCACCATCTCAGCGATCACCTCGAGGAGCTCGGGCAGGGCCACTGATGCATAGCGAGGAGCCAGGTATACAATCAGCAAGCCCAACTGTCTCCCTGGGCCCCACTTCACACATAGGGACTCACAACCGGTTATCTGTGGCACAGTGAACTCTCTTGGCTCAAGGCCTTCCCTTACGATAACCGCTACCCCGCCACCCCTGCCCTGGGCCTGCGGCTGATGAAATGCACGGTAGCCTGGTGGGCACATTTCCACGAGGGGGAGACCTCCCTCGTGGCCCAGCCATGTCTCCGTTATCCCTGCCAGGTCCGGCTCCCCCTCCGAGATCAAGTCATTAATGAGGGGGGCTTTGTTGGCAACGGACCTGGCGTTGCATAGCATCAGTCTCAGGCCCCGGCTCTGTAGGTCCTGACCACCTAGGTTGCGGGTGTTGGGACAAATGACCGGCCGTATCCAATGGCCACGGTTTCCCAACCGGTTAAAAGATCTCGGCCTACCCTTGCACCTACCCCTCCCCACGACCGTTAGAATGGAAAGACCTTCTTCTGGAACATCGCCACTCCCCCTTCTCTTAATCACTCCGCTCACTCCCTTGTTAAACCCACCTGTCTGCCTGGCACTAGTCCCTCCCTCAGCCTGACTGAACCCACCACCCACCCCGGAACCCCTTAAGAGACGAATAAAAGATCTAATTAAAAAACCCCTAAGGTTGCGCTTCGTCCACCTCTCTGGATTAATAAATCCCTCATCAAGGTGGGCCCTTGAGAGGGCGGGGGGCCATACTTGCAAGAGGGGGGACTCCCGCAGTAAGATGAGGACTGCCCTCGAGTACATGGTAAGATTATATTTCCGACAGATTATAATCCGGTTTGGATGGAATTGGAATATAGAGAGGGACCTAGGAGGTCTTGGAGGTTAAATGAAAATTTATTTAGATATGAGAGAAATGTTATAGAATGTAAAAACCTATTGAAAGAATATTTTGCTTTTAACATGCATAAGGGGACATCAATGGAAATGGTTTGGGATGCAAGCAAAGCTTACATGAGAGGTGTCTTAATAAATTTGAACAATCTATATAGGCGTAGACAGGGGGGAAAAATGAAGGGAATTAGAAGAAAAGATAAAAAAGAAAGAGCAGGCATTAATATCTAACCCAGATGATAAGAAGACAAGAGAAGCAATTACTTTATTGTGAGGGCAATTCAATATGTTGATGTCAGATCAAACAGCCACTAACCTGCTATATGCTAAACATAATACTTTTTGTAATGCAAATAAACCAGGTAGATGGCTAGCATACATGTTAAGGAAAAAACAGAAATCTCCTACAATAGAGAAAGTAGAATACAAAAGCAAAGAAGTTTATCAACAGGATATGATTAAAAAGGCTTTCTCAGAATATTATACTAGATTGTACGCCGGTGATAAAATACAAGGTTTAGATATAGATAGATATCTAGAGAAAGAGAAAATACCTATAGTTACAGATGAACAAAGGGAAAGACTGAATCAACTTGTATCCACGGAGGAAATTCTCCTGGCAATTAAGCAATTAAAAATTGGGAAGGCCCCAGGTACAGATAATAATAATAATAATAAATAATAAATTTGAATTTATTAGCCGCTCCCTCTCCACACAGGACTCGGGGCGGCGTACAATAAAACATATAAAAACATAAAGACATATGTGCAAAAACATAAACATCCAAATACACACATATATACAGAGACATACATGCACGGAGGAGGCAACAAATTACATCACATTAAGAATGTTAAAAATCAGCCATTAAAATACCCCATTAATAAAAGCACAATTTAAAATTCAAAAGGACTGTCAGGAGGAATAAGAAAAAAAAATTACGGTTGAGCCAGGCCAGATAATTGAAAGAGGTGGGTCTTCAGCTGTACACGGAAGGAGCGGAGATCGGAAGTAATCCTGATGTCACGGGGGAGGTCATTCCACAGGGCTAGGCCCATCACAGAGAAGGCTCTGCTCCTGGGTGTCGCCCCCCGACACTGTTTAGTGGACGGCACCCGAAGAAGTCCCTCTCTGTGTGAGCGGATTGGTCGTAGGGATGTATGGGGCAGGATGCGATCCCGCATGTAACTAGGTCCTGTGCCATGAAGTGCTTTAAAGATCGTAATCAAAACCTTGAAACGCACTCGATAGACTACAGGAAGCCAGTGCAGCTCGCGCAGGAGAGGTGTTACAGGGGAGTATCTAGTCCTCCCCATAATGACCCGTGCGGCCGCATTCTGGACCAACTGCAGTCTCCGAGTGCATCTCAAGGGAAACCCCATGTAGAGAGCATTGCAGTAGTCCAGGCGAGACGTCACCAGCGCATGGGTGACTGTGCATAGGGCATCCCGGTCCAATAAGGGGCGCAATTGGCGCATCAGGCGAACCTGATGGAACGCCCCCCTTGCCACGGCTGTTACATGGTCATCCATGGACAGCCGGGCATCCAGGAGGACGCCCAAATTGCGCACCCGTTCCACGGGGGCCAGTTGCTCGCCCCCAATGGCCAGAGATGGAAGCAACTGGTTGAACCGGGGGGGCGGAAGCCACAGCCACTCCGTCTTGGAAGGGTTGAGTTTTAGTCGGTTGCCATCCATCCAGACCCGTACGGCCTCCAAACACCGGGACATCATTTCGACGGCCTCATTGGGGTGGTTCCGGGTGGAAATGTATAGCTGAGTATCATCAGCATACAGATGATATCCCACCCCAAAACCACGGATGATCTCGCCCAGCGGTTTCATGTATGTGTTGAACAAGAGAGGCGAGAGCACCGACCCCTGTGGCACCCCACATGTGAGGGGGCTCAGGGTCGATCTCTGCTCCCCTGCCAACACACATTGCGTCCGGCCAGAGAGGTAGGAGCCAAACCACCGTAAAACGGTGCCCCTGACTCCCAGCCCCTCTAGCTGGTGCAACAGGATACCATGGTCGATGGTATCGAACGCCGCCGAGAGATCTAATAGGACCAGGATAGAGGAACAACCCCTATCTCTGGCCCTCCAGAGATCATCAACCAACGCGACCAAGGCTGTCTCCGTGCTGTGCCCGGGTCGGAAGCCGGACTGGCGCAGGTCTAGATAATCATTCTCCTCCAGGTGACATGGAAACTGTTGTGCCACCACACTCTCTACAACCTTCGCTAAAAAGGGAAGGTTGGAGACTGGACGATAATTAACTAGCTCCGTTGGGTCCAGGGAAGGCTTCTTGAGCAGGGGCCTCACAACCGCCTCTTTCAAGGCGGCCGGCAGAGACCCCTCGCCCAACGAAGCGTTCACTAGGCCCAGGAGCCAGTCGCGTGTAACCTCCCAGGATGCCAGTACAAGCCAGGAGGGACACGGGTCCAATAAACATGTGGTAGGTCGCAGGCGTCCACGCAACCTGTCCAAATCCTCGATGGCAACCGAGTCAAACTCCTCCCAGAATGGTCCCTCAAGACTCGCCTCGGGCGCCTCCACTGGACCACTGAAAGGGGCCCATCCCATCCGGATTTGAGCGACTTTGTCCTGTAGATATTTCCCAAACTCCTCTGCTCTGCCCTGTAAAGGGGCTTCCCGCGGCCTCTCAGACAAGAGGGAGCGTGTCACCCGAAACAGGGCAGCAGGGCGGTTATCTGCGGACGCAATAAGAGCGGCACAATGTTGACGTTTGGCCGCTCTTAATGCCACAAGGTACGTCCTCAAATAGGCTCGTGCCTGTGCTCGGTCAAATTCGGAACGGGAGGATCTCCAACGACTCTCTAGGCGTCTCTTGTGGCGTTTCATCACCCTTAGCTCCTCGGTAAACCAAGGGGCCAGGGTGGTTCGTCGCCGCAGGAGAGGCCGCAAAGGCGCCACTCGGTCTAGGGCCCCGGCAGTCACACTATTCCATGCGTCTACCAGGTCCTCCACCCGGGGGCGGGTCAGGTCTACAGGAGGTGGCCCAAGCTCCGTCTGGAACTTATCTGGTTCCATCAGGCGCTTGGGGCGGAACCATCTAATACCTTCCGGTTCCGCCTCCCCGCAGCGGGGGGTAGCACCAGGGAAGTCAAGTCGGAGAAGTGAGTGATCTGACCATGACAGGGGAATAATAGTTGAATCCCCTATTCCCAGATCACTCGTCCACTGGCCAGAGACAAAGACAAGGTCCAGTGTGTGGCCCCCCTCGTGAGTAGGGCCCTGAATTAATTGGGTCAGGTCCATGGCTGTCATGGAAGCCATGAACTCCCGAACCCCCTCAGACGCTTCTCCCATCGACGGCAGGTTAAAATCCCTCATCACTAAAAGTTTGGGGTCTCAACCGCCACCGATGAGATCAGCTCGAGGAGTTCAGGCAGGGCCGCTGATGTATAGCGAGGAGCCAGGTATACTATCAGCAGGCCCAACTGCCTCCCTTGGCCCCATCTCACGACAAGGGACTCACACCCGGATGTCTGCGGCACAATGAATTCTCTCGGCTCCAAGTCTTCCCGGATAATCACTGCTACCCCACCGCCCATTCCCTGGATTGACAGCGGTTTATTATAAAAAGTTACAATTAGAAATGGTAGATCCTCTTAAGGAACTATTTAATAAAATTCAAATGGAAGGAAGGGTACCGCTATCTTGGAGAACATCCTTTATTTCCCTGATTCCAAAAGAAGATCAGGACCACACTCAGCCAAAAAACTATATTTATTTATTATTTATTTATTTATTTTACCGAGCTTCTAGACCGCCCCCTCTCCCAAAAGGGACTCGGGGCGGTGTACAGTCCATGTAGAAAATATACAAAATACAACAAATAGAATTGAATTGAATATGTACAGTAGGAATGGAGGAGGTTAAAATAAAATTAAAAGAACTGTACAGAGCCAGTATATAAATATAATTTTAAACCCTAAAACACATACAAATTAAATTAAAAACAATACCCCTAAAATAACCAGTTACTAGTACATTTACCAGGAGGGACAGTTGTAGTTATGCCAGGCCTGCTAATCGGAACAGGTGAGTCTTCAATTTTTGTCGGAAGGAGCGGAGGTCAGTAGTGGTTCTGATGTCGGGGGGGAGGTCATTCCAGAGGGTTGGGCCCATCACAGAGAAGGCCCTACTCCTTGGTGTCGCCCGTTGGCATTGCCTAGTGGACGGCACCAGGAGAAGTCCCTCCCTGTGTGAGCGAATTGGCCGCAGGGATGTATGTGCGAGGATGCGATCCCGCAAGTAACTAGGTCCCGTGCCATGGAGCGCTTTAAAGATGGTAATCAGCACCTTGAAACGCACCCAAAAAACCACAGGCAGCCAGTGCAGCTCGCGCAGGAGAGGTGTTACGTGGGAGTACCTCGTACTCCCCCTCACAGCCCGCGCGGCTGCGTTCTGAACTAACTGCAGTCTCCGGGCGCGTCCCAAGGGCAGCCCCATGTAGAGAGCGTTGCAGTAATCCAGGCGGGACGTCACCAGCGCATGAGTGACCGTGCGTAGGGCATCCCGATCCAGTAGGGGGCGCAATTGGCGCACCAGGCAAACCTGGTGGAATGCCCCCCTTGCCACGGCTGCCACATGGTCATCCATTGACAGCCGGGCATCAAGGAGGACGCCCAAATTGCGCCCCGTTCCACAGGGGGCAACTGTTCACCCCCTATGGCCAGCGAAGGAGTCAGCTGGCTGAACCGAGGTGCCGGTAACCACAGCCACTCAGTCTTGGAGGGGTTGAGCTTGAGTCTGTTGTCCCCCATCCAGACCCCGACGGCTTCCAAACACCAGGACATCACTTCGACAGCCTCGTTGGGGTGGTTTGGGGTTGAAATATACAGCTGAGTATCATCAGCATAGAGGTGGTACTCAACCCCAAAACCACGGATGATCTCACCCAGCAGCTTCACATATGTGTTGAACAGGAGAGGTGAGAGGACCGACCCCTTTGGCACCCCACAAGTGAGTGGCCTCGGGGTCGACCTCTGTCCCCCTGTCAACACACATTGCTTCCGGTCGGAGAGGTAGGAGCCGAACCACCGCAGAACGGTACGTCCGACTCCTATCCCCTCCAACCGGCGCAATAGGATACCATGGTCGATGGTATCAAAAGCCACCGAGAGGTCTAATAGGACCAGGATAGAGGAACAACCTCTATCTCTGGCCCTCCAGAGATCATCGACCAACACGACCAAGGCTGTCTCCGTGCTGTGCCCGGGTCGGAAGCCGGACTGGTGTGAGTCTAGATAATCGGATTCTTCAAGGTGTCGTGGAAACTGCTGCGCCACCACATTCTCGACAACCTTCGCTAGAAAGGGAAGGTTGGAGACTGGACGATAGTTAGCTAGCTCCATTGGGTCGAGCGAAGGCCTCTTAAGTAAGGGCCTCACCACCGCCTCCTTCAAGGCGGTTGGTAAGGATCCCTCACCCAATGAGGCATTCACCAGGCCCAGAAGCCAGCCTCGGGTCACCTCCCAGGATGCCAGTACCAACCAGGAGGGACACGGGTCCATTAAACATGTGGTGGGTCGCAGCCGTCCACGCAACCTGTCCAAATCCTCGGGGGCAACAGAATCAAACTCCTCCCAGAATGGTCTCACAAGACTCGCTGTTGGCGGCCCGTCCGGTCCACTGAGGGGGGCCCATCCGCTCCGGATCTGAGCGACTTTTTCCTGCAGATATTCCCCAAACTCCTCTGCTCTGCCCTGCAAGGGCGCCCCCTGCGTCCTCTGTGATAAGAGGGAGCGGGTCACCCTAAACAGGGCGGCAGGGCGGTTATCCGTGGACGCAATAAGAGCGGCACAATATCTACGTTTGGCCACCCTTAATGCCACAAGGTAGGTCCGTAAATAGGCTCTTACCTGTGTTCGATCAGATTCGGAGCGTGAGGACCTCCACCTGCTCTCTAGACGTCTCCTATGGCGCTTCATCACCCTCAGCTCCTCGGTATACCAAGGAGCTCGGGTGGGTCGCTGCCACAGGAGAGGTCGCAAAGGCGCAACCCGGTCTAAGGCCCCAGCCGCCGCCCTATTCCAGGCGGCCGCTAGGTCCTCCGACCGAGCGCGGGTCAGGGCTACAGGTAATGGCCCAAGCTCCGTCTGGAACCTATCCGGTTCCATCAGGTGCTTGGGGCGGTACCAGCTTGGACCGTCTGGTCCCGCCTCCTCGCGATGGGGGGTAGTGCCAGGGAAGTCAAGCCGGAGACATGAGTGATCTGACCATGACAGGGGTGTAACAACTAAGTCCCCTATACCCAGATCACTCGTCCACTGCTCAGATACAAAAACCAGGTCCAGTGTGTGGCCACCTTCGTGTGTGGGGCCCTGAATTAATTGGGTCAGGCCCATGGCTGTCATGGAAGCCATGAACTCCTGAGCCACCTCAGATGCTGCTCCCGTCGACGGCAGGTTGAAATCCCCCATAACCACAAACTTGGGGATCTCAACCGCCGTCTCCGAGATCAGCTCGAGGAGCTCGGGCAGGGCCGCTGATGTATAGCGAGGAGCCAAGTATACAATCAGCAAACCCCACTGCCTCCCTGGGCCCCATTTCACACCTAGGGACTCACACCCGGATATCTGAGGAACAGTGAACTCGGCTCTAGACCTTCCCGTATAACTACCGCCACCCCACCACCCTTACCCAGGGCCCGAGGCTGATGGAATGCACGGAAACCTGGTGGGCACATTTCCACGAGGGGTAAACCACCCTCGTGGCCCAACCAGGTCTCCGTTATCCCTGCAAGGTCCAGCTCCCCCTCAGAGATCAACTCATTAATGAGGGGGGCCTTGTTGGTCACGGACCTTGCATTGCAGAGCATCAGCCGCAGGCCCCGGCTCTGTAATTCCTGGCCACCTAGGTTGCGGGGGTTGGTACAAACGACCGGGCGTAGCCAGCAGCCACGGTCTCCCAACCGACCTTGTGATCTTTTCTTGTCCTCGCATCCCCCCCTCCCCGCGACTGTTGTAATCAAACAACCCCCTGTTGGAATAACTTGTTCCTTCTCCCCCCCCTCCCCGCTCACTTCCTTCCCGGACTCACCTGTTCGTCTGGCAATGGCTCCTCTCCCGGTCTGGTTATCCCACCCCCCCTCCCAGGAACCCCTTAATAACAATAAAAAACATTTCGATAAAAAGCCCCTCAGCCTCTGTTTCTTCCACCTCTCGGGGTTCGCAAACCCGTCATCAAGGCAGGCCCTTGAGAGGGCCAAGGGCCATACCTGCGAGAGAGGGGCCTCCCGCAGGCGGAGCAGGTCTGACCTCGAATAAATAGTTAGTTAAAAGCCCAGTGGGATCAGGGTGCTGATAAAAAGTTGATAAAAGTTGATAGATGATGATAGATGATGAGTCGGGGTCTTAGTGACTGCCTGGAATAGGGCGACGACTGGGGCCTTGGACCGGGTTGCGCCTTTGCGACCTCTCCTGCGGCATCGACCCACCCGGGCTCCTTGGTTTACTGAGGAGCTTAGGGTGATGAAGCGCCACAGGAGACGTCTAGAGAGCAGGTGGAGGTCCTCACGCTCCGAATCTGACCGAACACAGGTAAGAGCCTATTTGCGGACTTACCTTGTGGCAATAAGAGCGGCCAAACGTAGACATTGTGCTGCTCTTATTGCGTCCGCGGATAACTGCCCTGCCGCCCTGTTTAGGGTGACTCGCTCCCTCCTATCGCAGAGGGTGCGGGAGACACCCTTACAGGGTAGAGCAGAGGAGTTTGGGGAATATCTTCAGGACAAAATCGATCAGATCCGGAGCGGGTGGACCTCCGTCAGTGGACCAGACGAGCCGCCAACAGCGAGTCTTGAGAGACCACTCTGGGAGGAGTTTGACTCTGTTGCCCCCGAGGATTTGGACAGGTTGCGTGGACGGCTGCGACCCACCACTTGTTTAACGGACCCGTGCCCCTCCTGGCTGGTACTGGCAGCCTGGGAGGTGACACGAGGCTGGCTCCTGGGCCTGGTGAGCGCATCACTGGGTGAGGGATACTTACCAACCGCCTTGAAAGAGGCGGTGGTGAGACCCTTGCTCAAGAGGCCTTCGCTCGACCCAATGGAGCTAGCTAACTATCGTCCAGTCTCCAACCTCCCCTTCGTGGCGAAGGTTGTTGAGAATGTGGTGGCGCAGCAGCTCCCGCGACACCTAGACGAATCCGATTATCTAGACCCACGCCAGTCCAGCTTCCGACCCGGGCACAGCACCGAGACAGCCTTGGTCGCGTTGGTCGATGATCTCTGGAGGGCCAGAGATAGGGGTTGCTCCTCTATCCTGGTCCTATTAGACCTCTCGGCGGCTTTTGATACCATCGACCATGGTATCCTATTGCGCCGGTTGGAGGGGATGGGAGTCGGAGGCACCGTTTTGCGGTGGTTCGGCTCCTACCTCTCCGACCGGAAGCAATGTGTGTTGACAGGGGGACAGAGGTCGTCCCTGAGGCCACTCACTTGTGGGGTGCCACAGGGGTCGGTCCTCTCGCCTCTCCTGTTCAACGCATATGTGAAGCCGCTGGGTGAGATCATCCGTGGTTTTGGGGTTGAATACCATCTCTACGCTGATGATACTCAGCTGTATATTTCAACCCCAAACCACCCCAACGAGGCTGTCGAAGTGATGTCCCGGTGTTTGGAGGCCGTCGGGGTCTGGATGGGGGACAACAGACTCAAACTCAACCCCTCCAAGACCGAGTGGCTGTGGTTGCCGGCACCTCGGTTCAGCCAGCTGACTCCATCGCTGGCCATAGGGGGCGAACAGTTGTCCCCTGTGGAGCGGGCGCGCAATTTGGGTGTCCTCCTTGATGCCCGGCTGTCAATGGAGGACCATGTGGCAGCCGTGGCAAGGGGGGCATTCCACCAGGTTCGCCTGGTGCGCCAATTGCGCCCCCTACTGGACCGGAGTGCCCTGCGCACGGTCACTCATGCGCTGGTGACGTCTCGCCTGGACTACTGCAATGCCCTCTACATGGGGCTTCCCTTGGGACGCATCCGGAGACTGCAGCTAGTTCAGAACGCAGCCGCGCGGGTTATTATGGGAAGTACCCGTTACTCCCACGTAACACCTCTCCTGCGCGAGCTGCACTGGCTACCTGTAGCCTTTCGGGTGCGTTTCAAGGTATTGATCACCATCTTTAAAGCGCTCCATGGCAGAGGACCTAGTTATCTGCAGGATCGCATCCTACCACACACGTCCCTGCGACCTATCCGCTCACACAGGGAGGGGCTCCTCCTGGTGCCGTCTGCTAGGCAATGCCAGCGGGCGACACCTAGGAGTAGATCCTTCTCTGTGATGGGCCCAACCCTCTGGAATGACCTCCCCCCAGACATTCGAACTACCACCGACCTCCGTTCCTTCCGGCAAAAGTTAAAGACTCACCTATTTCAATCAGCTGGCCTGGCACTTTCTTAGTTTTACCTCCCGGGATTTATTTATTTTAATTGGGTTTGGGTTTTATAGGCTTTTAACGTATTATATTTATTATTCTATTACAGTCTCACAACCTCCTTCACCAGTATTAATTTAATTGTTTATGTATGTATTTTACAACGTATTTTAGTGACTGTACACCGCCCCGAGTCCTCTCCGGGAGAGGGGGCGGTCTATAAGTGTGAATAATAAAAATAAAAATAAATAAAAATAAAGTGGGAGGAAGGGGATGTTAATGTACTTAGATGGAGAAAAAAAGGGGGGAGTGATCGAATATCCTTTGGTTATATAGAATGGCAAAGATGACCACAAGATGAGAGACTCTTCCAGGTAGTTCCATGATAAAAATAACCAAAAGGTGGGAGACTGTTCACACAGGTTCAAGATGGTTCTAGAGGCTCCCACCCGGCATACCAGGGTTCTCCAAAGTTCAGAGTGAAGTTTAAGGTAGAACTCTCCAGAAATTCACCAAACTTCACAACGGTCCACAGAGACTCATAGTGGGCGTTTGGCGCCCCCCTGCTGGCGTCGACAAGGCCCGGGGGGGGGCATAGGGGCATTGGGAGCAGCCAGGATATGGTGGAAAACGACAGGAGTCCCTGGCAGTGGCGGCCCTTCTTTCCCTCACCCGCCGCCATAACCGCCTCCAATTAGTCTCTCCCGGCTGACTCACCGCCTCCTAGCCATGTCTTGTTCTCCTCCCCGGTCTTTTTGTTCTTTTGTGCCTATTATCAGGGTCTTCTCACAGCCAGCAGCAACGCAAACCTCATATCTCGCGCCTCACACCCATCCGTCCTGTTCTGTTGTTCTCCTCCCCGGTGCCTTGTTGTTCTTGCCAGTGTCTTTCATCGTTAGCACAAGCGCTATCCACAATCCACAATCCGCAACGCAATCCACAATCCACAACACGCTGCGCCGCGCTCCGCTATGTGCCGTTTTTGTCGTTTTTGCCGCCATTACAGCCCAGCCTTCTCCTCGCTTCTCCTCGCTTAATAGCCCTTCCTTCCCTTTCCGCCGAACTCCAAACTCCCCCGACCACCCTGGCAGCCCGAAACGGGCTCAAAACAAGCCAGGGTGGATGGGCTATCAGACTCTCGGGTCTCCGATGACATGAGACCCGGTAGCAGTCCTTAACCCGTCGGGAGCTCCATGGCGTTTTCCGGAGCTCAGGAGGCGACTGCCATCACCGGAAGCTCCTCCTCCTAAACATTATAGACCTATTTCATTACTTAATACAGATTATAAAATCTTTGCTAAAATATTAGCAAATAGGTTGATGTCAATTATACAACAAGCGATTCATAATGATCAATCCGGTTTTATACAGGGGAGACAAATGAAAAGTAATGTAAGACAAATTGTTAATATATTGGAATATTTGGGGAAGAACAACCAAGTCCCCGCACCGCTTTTATTCTTAGACGCGGAGAAAGCATTTGACCGAGTGAATTGGCAATTTCTAATAAAAATAATACAAAAGATGCATTTTGGAAAGTATTTCACACAATCTGTCAAGGCAATATACCAGAAGCAGACAGCACAAATTATAGTTAATGGTAGTTTAACAGAATCCTTCAAAATTGAAAAAGGAACAAGACAGGGGTGTCCCCTGTCTCCATTATTGTTTATCTTAACCTTGGAGTTATTGTTGAATAGAATATGGGGTCAGATGACCTACAGGGAATTAAGATTAGGCATTATGAATACAGAGTATGAGCATTTGCAGATGACTTGGTTGTAACTTTAACCCAACCGGGGAAATCAGCTATAAGTTTAATGAACATAATTAATCAATATGGTCAAGTATCTGGGTTCAAAATAAATCTAGGAAAAACAAAGATGATAGTTAAAAATATGACCACAAATCAAAAAGAAGAACTAGAAAGAGTAACAGGATGCAAGATAGTAGAAAAGGTTAAATATTTAGAAGTTTACATTACAACCTCAAATGGGAAATTATATAAGTATAATTATGAACCATTATGGCATAAAATACAGTTAGAGATGAATAAATGGAAAAAACTACAATTGTCATTGTTGGGAAGGATACGGCAGTAAAAATGAATGTTTTGCCTAAGTTTCTCTTTCTCTTTCAAATGATACCAATACTTTAAAAAGATGCAAATTTGGAAGAATGGCAGAAAGGTATTAATAACTTTGTCTGGGCGGGGAAGAAACCAAGAATAAAACTTAAAATAATGCAAGACATACGGGAAAGAGGAGGTTTGAAAATGCCTAATTTAAAATTATACTATGAAGCAGTAGTTTTATCAACAATTAGTGATTGGATTAATCTAACAAAGGATAGAATACTGAATATTGAGGGATATGATTTGGTATATGGTTGGCACGCTTATGTAATATATGATAAGAAGGTGGATAAGATTTTTAAAAGCCATATATTAAGGAATGCCCTATTGCGTGTCTGGAAAAAAATACCAATTTAGGTTAAATGATAAGATACCTATGTGGGTAGTACCCAGACACGCGGTAGAGAATATAAGTATAGAACAAAAACAGGATGTAATTACATATAGAGAACTTCTTAATATGGAGAGAGGTGCACCACAGTTAAAGCCTTTGAACGTATTAAGAGAGGAAAGGGTAATTCAAACCTGGTTCCAGTATGGACAGTTACAAGCTAGATGGAAAAAAGATCAGACAATTGGTATTACGCAAAATGAGGATAGTTTGGTAAAACAAATTAGGGACCAGAGTCAAATGCATATAAAAAGGTTGTATAATATACTGATAGAAATAGATTCTGAAACAGAGTTAGTTAAAGACTGTATGATAAAATGGGCACAAAATTTCGAAGAGCCAATAATGATGGAAACATGGGAAAAGATTTGGTAAGAAATGTAAAATTTACGCATGCTCAGAATTTGAGAGAGAATTTTTATAAGATGTTGTATAGATGGCATTTAGATCCCAAAAAATTATCTTGTATGTATCCAAATTTACAACCTAAATGTTGGAATGTGATTGTGCTGATGCTACGTATTACCACATAAGGTGGACTTGCAAAAAAGTCAAAGCATTTTGGATAAAAATATGGTGGGTTATTCAAAATATACTTAAAAAGAGGATAAAGTTCACTCCCCAGTTGTTCCTGTTAGGTATAGTTTCAGATTGTACTGTTATAGAGACTAATTTGATTTTGAACCTAACGACGGCAGCAAGATTGTTGGTGGCGCAATACTAGAAGAGGGAAGAATTGCCTACTATTCAAGAATGGGTGCTAAAAGTAGTGAATCTAGCAGAGATGGCCAAAATTACAGCATATTTGAAGGACCATTCGGATGAGAAATATAAGTTGGAATGGAGAAGATGGATTGACTATATTCAAAATAAATATTGCACTAGAAAATTTCAATTAGCTTATGAGTGAAGGCACAAGGAATGTTACAATTTACCTAAAGTTAGCTTAACAAAAGGGGAATTAAAGCACAAGAGGAGGTAGGATCTTAAAATCAGTTAGCTTATGTTAGCATGTGATTCTCAAATGTTTATACCCTGTATTTTGCTCTGGGAGGTTGGGGGGAGGGAGGGTCAGAGGGTGGGAAGGGGAAGGGGTAATATTTGTAAAATTTGTTAAAACCTTTAATAAAAAAAAGTAGGTAGGTAGCTAGAGGGATGAGAGAGAAAGAGAGAGAAATACAGTAGGTAGGTAGGGAGAGAAGAGAGTAGTTATGTAGGTAGGTAGATAGATAAAGGGATAGAGAGAGAGAGAGAAATAGAGAAATACAGTAAGTAGGTAGGGAGAGAGAGAGTAGGTAGGTAGGTAGATGTTTCCAGGTGTATTATTTGAAAATAATTAAGGCAAGAGATGGAATGAAGTTAGAAAAGATACAATGCATTCAGAAAATATTCAGACCCCCTTCACTTTTATCAATTTTGGTATGTTGCAGCCTGATTCTACAGTTTTTTTCTCATTAATCTACATTCAGTACTCCATAATGACAAAATGAAAACAGAATTTTAGAAATGTCTGTAAATTTATTAAAAAGAAAAATATAACATTGACATACCATATTTTTCAGAGTATATGACGCCCCGGAGTATAAGATGCACCAAGGTTTTGAAGAGGCAATTTTTTAAAAAAACCATTTTTGCACTCTGCAGACCTCCCAAAAATGGCCTGTTTTTCACAAAAGCCAGCCTGGTTGTTTTTTTTTCAAAAAAAGGACATGAATAGCCTTTAGGATGCTTGTAGAGTGCTCCTGGGGGATGGAGACCCCCCAAAACGAGCAAAAAACAGCCCGTTTTCCATGATAACGGGCCCATTTTTCATCAAAAAAAGGGGCATGCATAGTCTTTAGGAGGCTTATAGAGTGGTCTTGGGGACGGTGGGGGGCAAAACTGAGCAAAAAGGCCTGTTTTTCTCTCATTTCTACCCTCCCCAGCCCCCAGGAGCACTCTATAAGCCTCCTAAAGGCTATGCATGGCCATTTTGGTGAAGGGGGCAGGGTTTCGGCAGGCAAAATAATGCTGTATTTAGTGTATAAGACGCACCCAGATTTTCAGCCTCTTTTTTGAGGGAAAAAGGTGCGTCTTATACTCCTTGCAAAAAGATATAAAATTTAGCTCTTGTGCCTCCCATTCTCGTCATCGTTGCTGGTATGTTTCTATATCTCGACTGGAGTCAAGCAGTGGTAAATTGATTGGACATGATTTGGAAAGGCCGACATCTCTCTACAGAAGGCATCACAGCTGACAATACATAGAGTAGCAGAGCAAAAGCTCTGGTTGAAATTTACTGTTGAGACAACTAAATGAAAGTTTATGATCAGAGAAAAGACAATATCTTTCTGGCTGACTATGCAAACTCCTGGATGCATTAAATGGGATAAAATGCACATGCTTTGAGCAATTGGATAATAGGGGGAAAATAACTTTTTTTGCAAGTTAATTTTGTAATTATGTTTGCTACAAAGGAAATAGGAAACATATTTCTTTTCACACCCTTCCTACTTCCTTCCTTTCTTCCTCCCTCCCTCCCTCCCTCCCTCTTTTCCCTTCCTCTGCATTTCCTTTCTCCCTTCCTCCACCCCTTCCTTCCCCCTCCCCACCCACCTCCCTCTATAATAGTACATCAATTATTGTACCATACAAATATACAATGCTATGGTACAAAAATTTAAAATATTTAGGTACAAAATCATATTCAACCTAAAAGTATAAGAGACATGAAGAATATATGTTCTTCGTGTGTTCCATGACCCCAGATACTTAACAGCTGCCTGAAACCCTGATTGAACTGCAGCATTTTTAAAGCTTTCTTAAATTGCAAGGAGAGTGCATATCTTATCTCTGTTGGAAGAGCAGAAGAGCACAAGAAGAACGCACCAGATTAAACCGTAAGGTCCCAATTAATTAAGGGAGTAATATTAAATTGCATGCCAAATTAAATGCTTGCCTACAAAAGCATACGTACCTTCTCCTTTCTCCTCACCATGGTGTTTCTTTGAATCTGGAAAATGACAGAATTGAATTTTGACATCCGGCCTAAAGCCATCATTTCCAATACGTTACTAAGTCTCCGCAAAGAGCATGCCCCTAAATAAATATGGATAATTGAAACAGCCATTCTCTACGTGAAGTGAGGACAAGGTGATGCATTGAAACTAAGTGATGGATGCAACCTTTTCAATTGCTGGTCTGCTAATTTTGGACTCCTGCCTGAATGTAAGGTGGGCATCTGCTATTTAGTGAATAAGATACTACTGCAGTCTCTCACAACATTCTCTGCAGGCTGCCCTTGGGCAGGGAGATTTGATATGGAATATAAGAAGTGTCCAAAGCAATCACTTTGAGAGGTGAGAAATACACAGAAGCAGAACAGCAACTAACTCAGCTCCCACAGCACTGTTTACAAAATGGATTAGAAATGGCTATTGGAAAAATGGTAAAAGAAGTCTGAAGGACGAGCAGCCTGCAGAAAAAATAATTACACAATTCATGCTCCAGAAATATTTTCAGCAGATGGGAAATGAATTTGACCAGATGGAGAATAAAACGGATTGCTTTGAGACAAGAAGAATGGATGCAAAATATATAAAGTTAAGAGAGAATATGAGATATGATGCTTAAAAGGTTGAAAGTTCTACAAAAAAATATTTGGAGAGATAGAACAGAGTGGAAATTTTAGCGAGCAAGATAGAGGTTCACAGCAATGAGCTGGAAACAGAATTGGATAACCTGGCTTTACAGTAATGGGGAGATAAATAATTCCCCTTGAGATGTAGAGCTGTTCCTGAGGCTCTAGAGCAGCAGTTCTCAACCTGTGGGTAGGGACCCCTTTGGGGGATCGAATGACCCTTTCACAGGGGTCGCCTAAGACCATTGGAAAACATACATTTTCAAAAAAATATGGAAAACATAAAATAATTTTATGGTTGGGGGTCACCACAACATGAGGAACTGTATTAAAGGTTTGCGGCATTAGGAAGGTTGAGACCCACTGCTGTAGAGGAAAACATTAAGAGAGCAGCTTTTAGAGTAAATGTTTTGGATGTGAAGAAGGAACATATGGAGGCAGAAACTGATAAGATTTATAGAAAAATATCCTGATTTGCCAGAATTTGGAATCTCCCCAGGGATATTTTGGTGCATTTATTTTTAAAGACGAGGAACAGTTGCATCACCATTTTAATGAAAGATTGACATAATTATTCTGAAAGAAATTCCTATTAGAATTACCTGTCAGAGAAAAGAATAATTGTTTTTTATTTATTTCTTAGACTTGTATGCTGTGAAATGGGTTTTAACGTAAAATACTTGGGCAAAACTATAAAAAATATGAATGTTGTGATATTTGAAAAAAATTAAGATAAGAGATGGAATGAAGTTAGAAAAAAATACAATGCATTCAGAAAGCATTCAGACCCCCTTCACTTTTGTCAATTGTGTTATGCTGCAGCCTTGTTTCAACAGTTGTTGAAATTCATCTTTTTTCTCATTAATTTACATTCAATACCCCATAATAACAAAGTGAAAACAGAATTTTAGAAACGTCTGTAAATTTATTAAAAAGAAAAATATCACATTGACGTAAGTATGCAGACTCTTTGCAACAGGATGTAAAATTTAGCTCTCGTGGTTTGGTTCTGAAACCCAACAAGACAGACACAGACTTCAGAGGATAATCAGAACTGCAGAAAAAACAATTACTACCAACCTGCCTTCCATTGAGGACATGTACACTGCACGAGTTAAAAGAGGACCATGAAAATATTTACAGACCCCTCACATCCTAGACATACCATATTTTTCAGAGTATAAGATGCACCAGAGTTATAAGACACACCAAGGTTTTGAAGAGGCAAATTTTTAAAAAAAGTTTTTGCACTCTGCAAACCTCCAAAAACAGCCCGGTTTTCGCAAAAATGGGCCAGTTTTTTGTCCGAAAAAGGGCATTATGAAGCTTATAGAATGCTCCTGTGGGTTGGGGGGGGGTTGAGCAAAAAACAGGCCATTCTTTGCTCATTTCTGCCCTCCCCAGCCCCCAGGACCTCTCTGAAAGCCTCCTACAAGCTATTCATGGCCATTGTGGTGAAGGGGCGGGGTTTCAGCAGACAAAATGCTGTATTCAGTGTATAAGACGCACCCAGATTTTCAGCCTCTTTTTTGCGGGAAAAAGGTATGTCTTATACTCTGAAAAATACAGCAAATTGTTCCAACTCCTACCTTCAAAATTACATTATAGAGCACTGCACACCAGAACAACTAGACACAGAACAGTTTTTTCCTGAATGCCATCACTCTGCTAAACAAATAATTCCCTCACCACTGTCAAACCATTCACTAAGGTTGCATTACTATTACTTAATCTTCTCATCATTCCTATCACCCATCTCCTCCCACTTATGACTGCAGGACTGTAATTTTTTTGTTTGTATTCTTATGACATATTGATATTGATTGTTCCCTGATTGCTTATTTGTATTCTATGACTATCATTAAGTGCTGTGCCTTATGATGCTTGACGAATATATCTTGTCTTTTTATGTACACTGAGAGCATCTGCACCAAAGACCCTTTCCTTGTGTGGCCAATCACACTTGGCCAATAAAGAATTCTATTCTATTGAATTCTATTCTATTCTAGTGCCTCCCATTCTCTTGATCGTTGCTGACATGTTTCTATACCTTGAATAGAGTCGAGTGCTGGTAAATTAAATTGATTGGACATGATTTGGAAAGGCAGACATCTCTCTACAGAAGGCATCACAGCTGACAATACATACAGTAGCAGAGCAAAAGCCATGATGTCAAAGAAACAGCCTACAGAGCTCAGAGACATGATTATTGCAAGGCACAGAGCTCGGGAAGGCTACAGTAAAATTTCTGCTGCACTGAAGTTTCCTAAGAGCACAGTGGCCTCCATAATTCTCAAATGGAAGACGTTTGGCACAACCAGGACTCTTCCAAGAGCTGGTCACCCGGTCAAACGGAGCAATCGTGAGAGAAGGGCCTTAGTAAGAGAAGCGACCAACAACCCGATGGTCACTCTGACTGAGCTCCAAAGATCCTGTGTGGAGATGGGACAGAGTTCCAGAAGGACAACCATCACTGCAGCCATCTACCCATCTGGGCTTTATGGAAGCGGGGCTAGAGGGAAGCCTTTCCTCAGTGCAAAACACAGGAAAGCCCACTTTACCAAAAAGCACCCGAAAGACTCTCAGACTGTGAGGAACAATCTCTAGGTGGGTTTTCAGGTGTTTTGCACTGAGGAGAGGCTTCCATGTTGATTAAAATGAATGTTTTATCTAGAATGTTATTTTTTGTTTGAGGCAATACCTTCAGACAATCGATATGCCCCTTAAACAATGGTGGAAATACTTATATGGTGGAGGAAGGAATCATGAATTTAATAAGAGTTTCTACAAGAGGCAAAAGAAAGAGGAGTGGAGCTATAAAATCTGAAAATTAATTTTGCTGCCTATGGTTTGCTGAAAGAATGAGAGTCATTATGAAATAAAAGATTAATGGAGTTAGAAGGGCATCATCTGATATTTCATATGTATCACAGATACCCATGATATAATAAAACTCAGCTGAATGTAGATTCTAAAAAGCATTATGTTAGGCAAGCTATTCTTAGAGTATGGAATAAATACATTTTTAGGTTCTTCCAGCACAAGAAGCATTTTGTAGACAAGTAATAAGTAAGCATAAAAGATTAAGATACTTTGACGTACTAGAATTTTTTCAAAGGGATTGTAAAATAAAATTGAGAGAAGATTTGATAACAGAACATGCCAGTGGTTTTCTTATGTACAATTATCAGAAAGTTTGAAGTGGATAAAAGATGTTATCGTTTTGAACAAAGGAAGTTGAAATATCTATTAATAATGAATATGTTGAAAATGTATCAGCATTATGTGAAATAGGGGGCAAAAGAAGAACAAGTGAAGGAATGCATGATGAAATGGGCTGAAAAATTGGCTACAATATGCAAATAAATCAATGGAGAAAAGACAATATCTTTCTGGCTGACTATGCAAATTTCTGATTGGATTAAATGGGGGAAAATGCACATGATTTGAATAATTGGAAAATAGAAAAAAATAACTTTTTTTGCAAGATAATTTTGTGATTATGCTTGCTACAAAGGATATTATTTTGGCACCTGGTCTTCCTCCCTTCCTCCCTCTTTTCCCTTCCTCTCCATTTCCTTCTTCCTTCCTCCTCCCCTTCCTTCCTCCTTCCTTTCCCTTCCTCCCTCTCTCCCTCCTCTTCCCCACCCCCCTCTCTCTAAAACTCTACATCAATTAATGTAACTAACAATGCAAAAATATATAAATATTGTAAAAAATGCAAAATGTTTAGGTACAAAATCATATTCCACCTAAAAGTATAAGAGACATGAATAATATATGTTCTTCATGTGTCCCATGACCTCAGATACTTAACAGCTGCCTGAAACCCTGATTGAACTGCAGCATTTTTAAAGCTTTCTTAAATTGCAAGGAGAATGCAAATCTTATTTCTGTTGGAAGAGCAGAAGAGCACAAGAAGAACACACCAGATTAAACTGTAAGGTCCAAATAAATTAAAGGAGTAATATTAAATTGTATGACAAATTAAATGCTTGCCTAGAAAGGCCTACGTACCTTCTCCTTTCTCCTCACCATGGTGTTTCTTTGAATCTGGAAAATGACAGAATTGCATTTTTATATAATTTGATAATAGAAGAAAGTTAGCTTTATTTGCAAGATAATTTAGTAATTATATTTGCTACAAAGGAAACTGGAAACATCTTTCTATTCTTTTGGCACCGTTCCTCCCTCCCTCTCTCCCTCTTTGTTGTTCTTTGTTAGTTTGGGTAATTATTTTATATTATGTTTTAAACTTTTACTAAAATTTATTGGGGTGGGGAGCTGTAGTCCACCACGTATCAACCACATACTATGCTTAGCAGAGAAAAAGATGGAAGAAACAACTTACGATGTGCAGCTGACTTTTTGTGACCCATTTGGTCTCTTCGGTGTATTTAACAGTTCCTCCTGAATGGTGAAGAAGATGATGGAGCAGACGGTGGAAAACTAATGTTGCACGACAGAGAACCCAACTCCAGCCCAAACCTTTGTATTAAAATCGGGAGGTGGAAATGGGCAACAAACTGGGAGGACTTTAGAAATAAACAACATTTAAAGAAAGGCTTTGGACCCCAGAACTGTATTTTGGATCCTGATTCTACCCTCATTGGTTATATCTCTATCCCACTTTTGTGTGAGAGTTGCACTTTGTGTATTTGTTTGTGTGGGTAATACACACACACAAACACACACACATACATATACTGCATATAAACACACATACACATATAGTACATATACATTTGCATAAACATACACACACACACATAAATCTCGAGTCCAATTCAATTCCCACATAGAGTTTACCTGCCATAGGGCTAAACAACTGTGTGTATATACATGTGGTAGACTCTCCAGCCAGGCTGGATAGAGGAGTTAAGAGGGGCCCGAATTTGGAGCCTCAGCACAGCAGGAAGCATCCAAGGCTTGCCCTCCCCCGCAATTCTTGAAGCCTTATCTGACCACTCCTAGGGGAATGCAGTCAGTCTAGTGAGATTCTTGTAACGTAGTTGGCTAGCAATGAACTACTGCTGAGACTATTCACGAGTGGTTCTGGTTGTTTGCACCTCACAATACACACAAGAAGCTGCTTTTAACAAGCAAGTGGTCTCGGCTCAGATCTATAATGATCACTCCTTCCGTTAACCTACCGTAAGACCTCTCTTGACGGTAGTCTTGTGTCTCTCCTTATTCTTCCTGAGTTCTTGATTCTCTGTTCCCCATATTCTCTCTCCCTGGACTTCAATACAATACAATACAATAGTAGAGTTGGAAGGGACCTTGGAGGTCTTCTAGTCCAACCCCCTGCCTAAGCAGGAAACCCTATACCGTTCCAGACAAATGGCTATCCAACATCAGTTGATATGGTCTGTATCTAGTTTTCTTGGAGAAGGGACAGAGGGGGAAGAATCAGGCAGGGGACAATTGGCCCTGAGAGGACCTCTCTGCACCCCTCTCTCTCATCTGGGCTTTCTGACCTTCCTTGGTCCTCCTGACTTCTACAAACATCTTTGCAGTGACTCTCCTGGATCTGCCATTCTCAGCTTCTCCATACACTCAGGTGCTCGATACTATACTTCTTAAACGGTTACTCTTCTTTTGGTTTGATCACAGCCACACATTCCTCACTCTGCTTCCACTCACATACACAACAGGGGCAAAAGTCATTCCGCCAAACAAAAGCACTGGAACAGCACATCTCTAGGAAAACTTTCCCTCCCAAATGCTGATTGGACAGGGATCTCCCAGGGATCGGTAGCTCCAGAGTTTGGATCCAGTGAAGAAAATGTTTGGGTCCCTGAGCACTTGCTCCTTCTAATGCCCCAACTGCCTGGTCCAAAAAGAAACATTTTTCTCACTTTCTCCTTGAATCGCACCCCAATACTCCTCCCCCAAGTGGCAGAGGGCTTAGAGACAGGATGCCAAGGGTCCCTAGCCAACCTGCAGACCCTGGAGACACTCCGGGACTTGAGCAGGGGAGCAGAAGCACCATCTTAATCAATTTTTCCTTAATCATTTTTTCTTCTTCCCCTCACTTGGTACCTACAACTGGAGCTTCCTTCCAAGCTTCAGGCAGTTCATTTTCTTTATGATGTAGAATATTCAGCTTCTGCCACTCTCCGATTGGCTGGCTGTTGTGCCCAATCAGGATTTGGCGCTTAGCCCACAGTTTCTGCATCTCAGGTGATGCTCAGCAAAGTATAATTAGAGTGTGAATTTTCTTCTCCTGCTTCAAAATTGTCCAAAATGGGGTTTCCTGGGTAGATCTGCAGTCCTTGCTGGAAACAGCTACCTTGGTATTAGCATAAATGCACAGGTCCTTGACCCTTTGCCTGCATATGGCATTGGGGTGAAAAGCACAGGTGCTTTTTTGGGGGGTACAGCCTAAAAACATCCCTATGTCCCCATGCCTGGGGCACTGAGAGTGTCAAGGGCCATCTTTTCTGGCTGTATTGCTAACTGGCCAAGTATCTCAGCTGCTCTGTACATTTATTTTGGATGCTTTTTATCATTTTAAAATGTTTTATTGCTTTAGATGTAGTATACCCTTTAATGTATTTAGTCACTTAAATATGAGCCAGCAGTGTGCTGCAGCTGCCAGAAAGCCAGCACAGTCCTAGGCTGCATCAACAGAGGGATAGAACCAAGTATTATTCACACGAAGTGATAGTACCGCTTTATAAAGCCTTTGTAAGGCCGCACTTGGAATATTGCAATCAGTTTTGGTTGCCATGATATAAAAAAGCTCAATTTCTCCACTTTTACTTTCCTAAAGTGGGTTTTCAACAAGAATCTCCAGTTCGTAGGACTGAACTGATATCCCACCTTTATACTCCCGACTGAAAAATTGTGTCCAAATAGGCCACTAAAAGAGATAAATGTCTATGGAGATTCTTGGTCATCCGGGTCATGGGTATCCCAAAGTTGCTTTTTCCAAAGGCAACTGGACTTTGTTTTTCTTTGAAGGTGTTTTGCTTCTCATCCAAGAAACTTCTTCAGTTCCGAAGAAGAAGAGAACCCAGGAAGAAGCGAAACGGTTTTAAGTGAATCCATCCAATAAGCAAACTCATCCTATTCAGAGATGGACATATCGAGTTGGGCTGCGTTTCTTAGATTCTGTGCCTATTTTATTTATTTATTGAACATATTACTATGTTACTGCCATCAAAAATGACACAGGAGGTCACCTGAAAAATATAATATAAAACACACCTCGTGCAAAAATTAAAAGTACAACAGTTCTGGGAAAAAGTAGAAAAAGGATACAAATGGCACCAACAGTGCTTGCTGTCCCTGAAGGTGGCCAACCCACGTTCTGCCTCTTTGCCTACATGGGGAGGTTCACCACCCCCATATTCTACGTTATAAAGGACTCCTGGCTGTCTTCTTGCGCTGCTGGGTTTGCCTAGGATGATAGTGTGGGTTTGTAGGCCAGCTCTGACAATGTAAAACAATTTCTAGAACCACAATCCTCTGACCAATGAGCCATCCAGAGGCATATAACCCCAAACCTTTCCAGAAAAACAACAACCAAGGACCAGAAGTCCAAAGGCTGCAGATTAAAACATATCAAGAACCATTGCAGGAATTGGGTATCTCTAATTTAATGAAAAGAAGGACTGGGGTGTCATAGCATCTCCCAATATTTGGGGGGCTGCCACAAGGAAGAGGGGATCAACCTATTCTCCAAAGCCCCTGAAGGCAGGACAAGAAGCAATGGATGGAAACTAACCAAGGAGAGAAGCAACCTAGAACTAAGGAGAAATTTCCTCACAATTAGAACAATTAATCAGTGGAACAGCTTTCCTTCAAAAGTTGTGGCTCCATCAATGGATGCTTTTAAGAAGACATTGGACAGCCATTTGCCTGAAATGGTAGAGGGTTGTCCTGCTTGAGCAGTGGGTTGGACTAGAAGACCTCCATGGTCCCTTCCAAATCTGTTATTCTGTTATATAAACAGCTATTAGACCTCACTTTATATCATCAGAATACTAGTGAAATTATCTAGTCCTCTTCTCAAACATCTGCAAGAAGGAATCCAATCTCAGAGAATGCCAACAACCCAACAAATACTAGTTATTTATTCTCTTTGGTCGAGACCCATACACAGGGGTGTCTGCAGCTAACCACATTTTAGTCAAAAATGTCAAGATGTGAGTCATGCTTCATGGCACAAGTTCTGTCCCTGATGCCCTGATGGGAGAAGTGGCCATGAAAGTGGAAAAGGGTTGTGCAATGTAGAGAAAGAAAGTCCTTGGCATAAATGGGCAAGCAGCATGGCCTAGGCAAAGAAAAGAAAAGGATCTATGCACAAAGAAGCAGTGGAAAAACTACACAAGGCAAACTATAGCCAAGTCAGTTTCCAGCTAACCTTCCCTGAGGGGACCCCATCATGGCTGCCCTCCCTCCCCAAAGACACCTCAACTCTTCCCGCCAAAACCTGACAGACCCCACTTCTTTTCTTTTATTGGCCCTCGGGGGTCAGGTGGTCCTCTTCATGATTAGTCGGCTCTCAGGCTGACATCTGTCATGGAAGGGCCCATCTATCTGAGCAAGTGATAGGCCCGTGTGCTCCTTCTTCCCTCCCCTAGTGACTGTCCTCAGGTTGTCCCAGCTGCCAATCAAACAGCAGCCACCAATGAAAAGGGTGTTGCTAGACAGGATTTGAGAAGGAGGGAAGATAAGATGGCTGTCTGAAGCTCTCCTGCCACAGGCCTTATGAGGAAATGGCTGAATAAAGAGAATCAAAGACAGGAGTGAAAGTGAAGATTGCAAAATATTGCAAAAGGTAGACTACCCTGATGAGGAGACGCTCTGGAAAGAAGACAGCAGCTGAAAGAAAGGAGGGGAGAGAGACCATTTTGTTCCTCCCTCAAACAGGCATGAGAGAAAAGTTCTCTCAGCTGTTTCCCTCAGATGGAGCAAAGATTGGGGAGAAGAGAAAAGAAAATGCTAGGAAGCCCGGGCAGGAGCAAATAAGGGGGAAATGTGGAATAAAAGTGGGGGAACTGGTAGCAGAAATTTTGAATAGTTTGGAGAATCTTTAATGCCACCTCTGACTGGCCACACCCCCATCTATTCTCTGCCTTCTGCGTCCCAGCTGATTGGGAGGAAATGGGGATTTTGCAGTAACCTTCCCCTATCATGTCTACCAAGCCACATCCACAGAACTGGTAGTAAAAAATTTTGAATCCCACCACTGTGTAGGTTATCTTGAGTCCCAAGCTTAGGTGAATCTTAGCTCGGTGTTGTAATCTTCCCAGGTGCCATGTGGTGAGATGGGTAGAGGGCTAATCCTATCATGTGCTGAGGGCCATGTCTTAATCCCATCACTCTGGAGCTGAAGTGGGGGCAGGGAGCTGCAGGGAGCTGCTTTGTCTTTAAAAAACAGGCTTCTCCTTTTCTCATCCAGGGAAATATACTATTCTGCCTTTTTATTATTTCCTAGATAGAATATTTCATTCTTCTAGGAGAATGGTGGGTGCTAACTTTCTACAAGACATTTTATTTATTCAACTTGGATGGCTACCCACCTCAGCAAGTGACTCTGGGCAGTGAACAATCTTTAAATAAATTAAAAATAAATTTCCATCAGAAGCACAAAAATTAAAATAGCACAGAGCCAAGGACAATGTTACAGCCCATGATTGTTCACACAACCAGTACCGAAGGCCAGCAGGCCCATCCTAATCTCTGAAGGAAGGATATTCCCTAGGATGGATGTTCTGGCAGAAAACGAACTATTAGTGACTCTGTAAGTGTCATTAGTCACTCGGCTATTATTCTGACTCTGTAAACCGCTGAGAGAGGGCTGTAAAAGCCATGTGAAGCGGTGTATAAGTCTAAGTGATATTGCTTGCTCTGATGACTCCGCTCTGAGGACACCACTATTCCCTTAAAAGGGAACATGAATCCACGTGAATCCAAGCTCAATAAGAGAGCCCAGAGAAATGGAGGAATAAGAAGCACTTTCTGGGTTGCAAGATCCACGAGTGCTCCCAGCTGTGAAAATGCTCACGGGCTCCCCAAATATCCTGCAGCTGCTAAGGTTGGCAGGAGAAAGGGAAGAATCCTTCTGAGGCCTCCTCCTCGCTCGTGTTAAATATTCCTTCCGCCTCCTGCTGAACCATCCCTCCTCCTTGCCCCGTTCAGAATGCAACTGCACATCGGTGGCACTCAAGGCACCTTCCCCAGGAAAAATATCCCTCTCAGCTGCGTGGAAATCGTTCTGTCTTGAGCACACCTAACTAATGCACAAAATGGGATGAGGTGAGCCAGCAAAGATCCTTTGTATTGATTGGATTATTATTATATCTGGCCTTGACCAATTGCTAAAATAAGATAAGCTACCAATTAAAGATTGATAAATACCTTTACCAAATACAGGACTTTTTATATCATCATGGCTAAATTCTTGACTCATCGGAGTTTTAGCCAGTTTACACAGTTCCATTTTAAATGTCCTGAGTAAATGGTTAATCTTTTCAGTTTGTGATATTTTATATCCTCCCCTAGTTTTATCTATCTTCATACCAAGATATTGCTTAATTTCACCAAGGTGTTTTATTCTAAACCACGTTTTCAACAGTGTAATAATCTCACAAGCCTGTTGCTCAGTTTTAGTAATTAATGCTATGTCATCAGTAAACAATAGCAACAATGAAATCATACCAACACTTTCCTTCTTAAATAAACAAGGATCAGCCATTCCAGCTTTGAAACCTATCTTTGCTAATTCCTTCACTATGCATTGATTCCATTCATAGCCTGATTGCTTTAAACCATACAGACTCTTTTTTAATTTCCAACAATCAGGGTTGCTATCAGTATTTAACCCTAAAGGTTTCTTTAAATATATAGTATGTTGCTATGGTGGATGGAGATATGCCGTCTCAACATCTAAATGATTCACTACATATCCATGCTTAGCTGCCCAAACTAATGATGCACGTAAGGTTGTAGCTTTTAAACTAGGTGCAAAGACCTCATCATAATCATTGGCTGACTGATCAAAACCTTGTGCTACTAATCTGGCTTTATGGATAACAATCCCATCTACACTTGTTTTAATCTTGTAAATCCATCTACAATCTATGGTGTGTTTACCTGGGGGTAAACTTATGTTTTCATATACCTTCAAGTCTTGTAAGGATTTTAGTTCCCTGTTCTTTACTGTTTTCCAAACTATCTGCTCCTCCTTAGGATACGTGGATAGTTCATGATACATAGCAGGAACTTTATCTACTTGAAACGCTATACTAGCTTGATATCTGTCAGGTGGTCGTGTCACACGGGTTGAACGTCTAGGCAACTCAGGGCTCACCAGTGGACTCTCCTGTTGCCATCTGCACCCGTTCTTCTAACTCCTCCTGACTCTGCACTTCCTCTTTAATTGCTATAGCTGGTTTTTCTATTTCATTACTAGGGAATAACTGGGTGTCAATAACTACATCATTGTTATATTCCAATTTATCCCATCCGATGGATTCAATAAATCGAGCACTAGCGCTACAGTATACTTTAGTCATGCCTTTTTCCCAAAACCTAAATGATCTATGGTTGGCCTCGTAACCTACGAAAAATAACTGTCGCGCTCTATGTTGTCCATTCAGTCTTACTTGCGAGGGAATATGCACCCATGCCGGAGCTCCAAATGTGTGAAGATACCTTAAATCAGGTTTTCTGCCATGCCAACAAGTGAATGGCAATTCACCAGTTGTTGTATTCACCACGTTATTTAAAACATGGTTACTACACATCATAGCTTCACCCCACAGTGTTTCAGGCAATCCTGAATGAACTAACATGGTTCGAGTCATAGCTTATAATGTTTGCCCCCTTCGTTCTACAAACGAGTTATGTTGTGGCCTATAAGGAGAAGAACGTTTATGCTCAATACCAGCTAATCTCAACATTGTTTGAAATTTACTGTTTGTAAACTCAGTTCCGTTATCGGTTACAACAGTAATCACCTTAGATTTCATTTTTCTTTCAGCAAATCTTAGCCAATTAAAGAATTGTTGAAATGTTTCTGTCTTGTTTTTCAGTAAATAGCAGAAACCGTATCTTGAATAATGATCCATGATACTCAAAACATAACAGGCACCTCCCAAACTGGGTTTCATAGGTCCAATTAGATCAGCAAAAACAACTTCCAGAGGTTCCTTCATTTTAAAACCATTACTTCTGTTTGCTGGAGTAACGTGCTCTTCTCCTGACTACACACATTACAATGTAAATATTTACTGCAGGGTTTTAACTTTACTCCTTCTGACAATTTAACAGTTTGTTGCAGCATCTTGAAATTAATGTGCCCCATACGCCTATGTAGTAAATGTATGCATTCATCATGTGGTTTCACATTATCATACACTGAGTTAGCTGTATGGGCATCAGATATAACATATAAACCATTTGTTAATCTTCCTTTTCAATGATACAGTAATCTCCCCTAAAGGGTACTACATAGCCAATATTAACTAGAGCCCTTACTGATAACAAATTAAATTTCAGTTTAGGTATATGCAACATTGATAAATGAACAATATGCCATACCTTCACCAGAGGCTTTCACCTTCCATCCATTTGCCAAAGGTACATGTTGCTTACTCACGGACAGGTTTACAAAACAGTTTCTATTTCTAGTAATGCACTGTGATGCTCCACTATCAACAACCCATGAATCATGGCTTATTGGTGCACTGCCAGAGATAGTCAAAGTAGACATAGCTAGGTAGACGTTAGCGTTTTTCTTAGCCTTTCTAGTATTCTGTTGCCTTTCATTTTTACAGAATCTCGCTATATGCCCCTTAGTCCCACAAGAAAAATATTTTCTAACAGTATAGGCAATTGAAGGTGACTCCTCATGTTATGGTGGTTTCTCTCTCAGTTGTTCTCTTTCCAACCTTCTTCTGGACTCTTCCAACAGGTGTGCAGTTATGTCAGTCAATGTTAGTTCATTTCGGGTTAGGACTTCAAGGGAAGATACGAAATCATCATAACTCTCATCCAGTGAGGACAGAATGATGTAGACTTGATGTAACTCTGAGAAAATAAGTTCTTTTTCATATAGCTCTTGGAAAACTCCTTTCATAAAGTTTAAATGAGCTAAGATATCTCCGCCTTTCAGAAGATGTGCCCTAAATAGTTTGCGGGTAAGATGTATATGTGCACCTACAGTGTCACGTACATAAACCTTCTCCAAATTCTCCCAACATCTTGCTGCAGAATATTCCCCACGAATATGAACTAATTTTTGGTCAGCCAGTGTTAGACCAATTATACACAAGGCTCATTTGTTGCATCGTTGAAACTCTGCTATCGTCTTGGCATCCTCCTTGGCATCTGGATCCCAATTTATTTATTTATTTATTTTATTAAATTTATAGACCGCCCCCTCTCCCCAAAGGGACCCCAAAGGGACCAAGATGTTACATCCGGTGGATTCTGTACAGCATCCCATAATCCCTCACTACGCGGGAGTAGGCTGCATTTCATAGACCACGACACACAGTTGGTCCCATCCAACCAGGTTATCGGTGATAGACTTGCTGATGGGTCGCTCGCCATCTTCTCCATGATAGTAACTATCACAAACTAAACAGCTGTCTGTATACGGTATTGCATATTGACACCAACTCTCTTTCAGCTACATCTGGTACAACCTGGGCCCATAACCAGTGTTAGGTAAGCTCCCCGTTAGGAGGGCAAGTGCGCAGAGAAGTGTAATGAGAGTGGTGTTGGAGAGCACACAAACCAGCATACAGAGACACTGCTGTGAGAAACCGGGGCTTGATCTTCCCGGTTTGGCCAGAGGCCTTCACCGGGGGGCGATTTCATGAGTTGGTAACGGAAGACAACACACAGGTTTCCTCGGGATGAGATCGCGCGCAGAGCTGCCTCTGGAGACCTCTTTTATTGGTAAGTAAAGAAGGCGGGACAAGGAAGTACTACGTATACACATTAATTCACCTTATATATGGTTATATACCTATGCAAGCATTCTATTGGTTAAGTACTGCATGCTGTCATGCCCATATTGGTTGCTCATTAGGGTTTGTTCCTGGTTCTTCCTCCTGACGCAGTTCGGCCTCTTCCCAGATGCCTATGCGCAGTGGAAAATTACCAGGGTCTTCCTGTTGTTATGTGCTCAGCCTGCCTGGTTATTATGGCGGCAGCATGTATGGCTATTATAGCAACATCTCCTCTGTTTTTGTTTTAAAAGGGAGAGTCTTCTTCTGAGCCCATGGGAGATGCTTGGACATTTTCCTCATCACTGCTAAAGGTGATGGGAGGTTTTTGTTCATAGTCCTTCTCAGTGTTTTCCCCATCACCTATAAGGACGTCCGGAAATTCATTTAGGGTAGAATCATCTTGTGGCAGCAGAGAGTATCTTTTGTTGTGCCATAATGCATTCACCTGAGCAACAGCACGCTTTTCAGCAATCAATGATAGACTATTAGAAATAGTTTTACAAAAATTGGTAAAACACAAGGCAATACAATACATCCTAAAGCAATCATACCAATAAGCGCAACAATAGCTTGAAGACCAGGTAATTTCGGAAACCAGGAACCAAACATGTCTCTAAAATCGAATCCATTCCATGTTTGAACGGGAACATGAGCAATTTTTACCATGTCAGATGTTATTCATTCAATTACTTTACCTCTATCTGTATGCAACAATTAGTTAGATTAAACTTTCCACATACCCCCCCTTCTTTTGCCAATAAATAGTCTAGAGCAAGGTGATTTTGCATAATGTATGTGCGAGACAGGGCGCTTTCCTTTGCCAGTTGTTTTAAGGCAAGAGCCATTTTGTTGGTTATGATTTCGACCACTGCTTGTAGTCTGATGATGCGATTTAGCATATAGATGGGTGTTCGATAGCCCCAAGTGCCATCTTGGGCCCATGTAGCAGGGTCATAATAAGTGATGATGCACTCTGGGGGCCAGTCATCATCTTTCCAGGTACCTATGTTAATATTCTTTGAGACTTGGGAGATATCCCATTTTTGAATGTGACCTACCTCATCATAAATGGGTATGCCGAGCACTTGTCGTCTTTTCAGAGAGAGGAGAAAAAAGGAAGGCTGGATGACTCCTAGGACACAAGAGCCATACCATCCTTTGGAGAGGACCTTATAGGCGTAGGCACCACAAATCCAATATAACCCATCAGGGGAGAACTATGGTAAGGAATCATTTTCAGGGTCTAGTAAATATGGTAACTGTTCAATGGTTGCAAGAAAATTGTTGGGAGTGGTGGTGTTATTTGAAGACCACCACGTGTTATTGTTCCAAGTGGCTAAGCATAGCAATTGTCCAACCGGGACTCTATTTGAGGCATTATTTCTTTGATAGCAAACGTGGCCAACAAGATTGGAGCTCAGCAGCCAGGTTTCATTTGCTCGCTGAATATAAGTGGTTTGATTTCCATATTGCGAGCGTGCCATGGCCACTGATCTCCCATATTAGTTCTTAATTAGTTTTGCGAGCGTGCCATGGCCACTGATCTCCCATATTAGTTCTTCCACATACAAAACAATTTCTCACAAGAAGTTCTTTCGCAACAGTTTCAGCTAAATTAATAAACATGTTATGAGCTTTAGGGGGAACGGGGAGTTGGTTGAGTTTTGAGATTTCCTCCTCATATTCCCAGAACACAGAAAAGGAGGAGGAGGGGAGGGTGTGGGTTTGAACTTGTACAATGATATATCCATAAGGGTCTTTTCCGGTACCATCAATGCCAAGGCCAAACCCGTAGTAATGGGTGGAGGGGGTATAGGTAGTGGGGACAGATAAGCAAACAGTATTGCAATGACCAGTGGAGCACGTGGTGGCAGCTGAGCCCATGGTGAAATTAAAGCCCCCAGGGCCAGAACGAATGGTTCCAACGGGCCCTGTGTACCAATAATTATAAGCATCTTGGAAGCTGACCTGTCCAGTGGATTGAATTTTACGAAGGGTAAAAAGATATTTTTGCACTTGTAAATACGATTGTTCCCATGAGAAGGAGCCACAGGTGACCCCTGCAGCCCCAGACCCCTGTCCAATAGTTATAGCTGTGCAAGCATCAAAACAAACAGAAACGGAACCCTTTTGGTTGTTAGGAGGGCGAGTCCGTGAGGTGTTATGAGCGACATACCCTGAGCGTTGTTGGGCGACTGAGAAAAGGGTCGGGGGTATTTGAAATTTAGTGTTTGGGTGCCAACTGCCCCCCCTATAGCCGTATATGTAAATGGAAGCATAGATGGGGCCCAGGGCTTGTGAGCGATAACAACGAGTTCCGGACGAGGTGGCACAGCATGCGTACACAGTATTGTTTCGAGTGCAAGAGTCTAAATCCTGTGTACAGTCTGGTTTCAGCGTGTGGTAAATTAACGTTTGGCGAGTGCCTGATTTTGTTGTCTGAATGCATTCGGAATAGTCCTGAGAGAGAGTGGTTGCTCATTTTCGCCGTGGTGGATGGCGGACAAGATACTGGAAAAGCCTTCCGGAAATAGGGGTTTTTAGTTGTGTAGACCGGGGTGGTCGTGGGAAATGAGAGACCTTAAGGAGGGCACCAATGGAAGAAATGGCTTGGCGAGCAGGAAGACGGGTGCGAAGAAGTTGGCACCAGTAAACGTCAGCATCTGAGGGCTGGGCGTGATGAAATGTCAGTGTAGATGAAACAGGATTAGCATGGGAGACAATTGTGATGGTAGAAGAGTTGGAAAGGTGTTCTTCCTCCCTACCTTTGCGGGCCCATGTTAAAATCATTGGTCCAGGGCCATCCATGGTAGGGATGCAGGTGAACGATGTGGTGCCATTAATTGGAATGGTGGCGCTTCGCGGCATCAGGATCAGCGGAGGCGGCATCTGACTGATCCCGGCAATCATCACATGTTGATCGTGTCTTACAGTGACATTGCTGTCTGTCATCCTTAAGTTCCATAGCACAGTGAGGATGATCAGCAGGGGGAGCTTCATCCTGGGTGTTCAGGTGGCAGGGGCGAATATGGCGACCAGGAACCCAGAGGACACGGTCGGGAAGCTGGACTGCTGCCTAGCCTCTCCCCCAGGTGATGAGATCAGCAGGTCCGTGTGACGTCAGGTCAGGTAGACAGCGATAGTAGACTTGAGGTCGCTGAGCTACAGCAGATGGAGAGGTAGAGAAGTGACGACAGGCGGCGGATGATGGTGGATGACCAGTGAGGTTGAGGAAATTCAGAGTATAAAGGCACAAATTAAGTGTGTTTTGCACCGCTGGGAGGCCAGGGGGTAGTTTCCCCTGTGAGCCAACATATCGATATGGGGCATGTTTCAAGGTTTGAGTGGCACGTTCTACCAATGCCTGGCCCATGGGATGCCAAATTTATGCAGACTATCCCATTTTTTTACAAAATTCAGCAAAGGCAGTACTAGTATAAGCAGGGCCATTATCTGTCTTTAGTTCCTGTGGGCGTCCCAACGATGCAAAGGTCCGAATGCAATGATTAATTACATGTTTAGAGGCTTCACCCCTTTGTGGGGTAGCCATTATGAACCCAGAATACGTGTCAACAGACACATGGATAAATTTCCATGGGGCAAAGGAGGGATATTGAGTAATGTCCATTTGCCGAATCTGACAGCTTTCAGTTCCCCGAGGGTTTACCCCCATGGGGATGGAATGTGCTTGCTTGCTGCAAGTGGGACACTGTTGTAAAATGGCAGTGGCCTCAGCTGTCGTTATACCAAATTGTTTAATTAGGGCTTTTTTATTTTGATGAAAGTAGGAGTGGCTCTCCCACGGGGTGAGAGAGGTAAGGGGGAAGACAAAAATTTCAGAGGCTTGTGCTGCAGCAGCATCGGCAACATCGTTACCCTCCTGGAGAAAACCAGGAAAGGGCTGATGGCTTCTGATGTGTGCGACATGAAAGAGATGAGATCTTTGAGAGATTAGTTGCTGTAGGGTGAGAAAAAGAGATAGAAGATCAGCTTCAAGTGAGGGGGACAAGTACGAGAGATAAATGGAAGAAATTATCTGAGAAACATAGAGGGAATCCAAGATTAGATTAAAAGGTTGATTAGGAAAAGTTTGAAAAGCCAAGATAGAGGCAATAAGTTCAGATCTTTGGGCTGAAGTCTGAGGTGGGGTGATTTTAGTATGCCAGTTACCCTGTGATTGCCAGGCACAGGCGCCATATTTCGCTGCCATCTGCAAAAATTGTGATGGCATCTGGGATAGGAAATTGAGCATTGAGAGAAGACCATACAAAAGGAACTGTTCTCATATCTGAATTCTAGGATCAGGAGGAGGATGGCAAGAGAATTGTCCCAGCCAGTCGGCCAGAGCAAATTGCAATTGTTCACTATTTGATAAAAGAGTTTCCCAAGTAGCCAACGAACAGGGGACAAAAATGATAGATGGTTCTATGCCTGCAAGCATCTTGGAACGATGGCATCCCTTTTGTATTAAGAGTGCAAATTGCAGCAGTTTAGAGGTAATGGTAGAGCGAGGCGTATGTTGCAAATGAAGCCATTCCAAAATCAATAGAGAGGGAGTGGCTTGAACAATAGCACAAGTGGGCAATTGAAATGTATTACATAACAATAGAGCGAAAGGAGCATTTGGTGTCATTCTATCCACCCATCGCACTTGCAAGGCTTGATCAATGAGATGCAATACCTTCAACTGCTGTTGCTGTAAGGGAATAACATCGGCAGGATGCTTCCCTTGTGTGAGAGCAGAAAAAAGAGGTGACAATTGCGGCGTTGTGAGGCCCAAATAGGGGCGGATCCAATTGATTGCACCGAGATATTGCTGTAATTGAAGCAGCGTTGGTTGTTTAGGCAATTTCAATGAGGGACACATGGGGGGATGCATGAGAGGATAGTAATTTATGTCCCAAATATTGGAAAGGAGGTCTGGTTTGGATTTTGTCTGGGGCAATGTACAATCCCCCCTGTTTCAATATTTTTGGCAGGGTTGGAAAGGTTTTAAAAACAGTACCCGATGGTCCTGGAGCTGCAACCAGAATGTCATCCATATAATGGTATACCAAGAATGAGGGATAAGCCAATCAATAGGGGTGCAATACATGAGAAACAAAGAACTGACACATTGTTGGACTATTTAGCATACCTTGGGGTAATACTTTCCATTGATATCTACAAGTAGGCTGAGAGTTATTGAGGGTAGGGACAGTAAAGGCAAAGAGTGGTCTATCTTGCAGATGCAAGGGAATAGAGAAGAAACAGTCCTTTAAGTCAATGATCATGAGATCGTAATTTTGAGGGATCAAATTTGGGTTGGGAAGACCACACTGAAGTGCCCCCATTGGTTGTAATATGGCATTGATTTTTCGGAGATCATGCAGTAGTCTCCAAGTACCCGATTTCTTTTTTATGACAAAAACAGGAGTGTTATAGGGGCTGTTTGTAATTTCAATGTGGTCCTCTTCCAATTGTTTTTGCACTAGGCTTTGTAAGGCGGATAGTTTTTCCAAAGTGAGTGGCCATTGATCCACCCACACAGGAGTTGTGGATTTCAGGGCGAGGCTTAGCACAAAAGGAGATGACATTATTGCAAAACAAGTTTGGCATCAAATTGCGAAAGCAAATCTCAGCCCCATAAATTAATGTGCAGGGGCAACACAACAGGTTTGATGTGGGCAGTCACCGAGCTGGAGGGTGATGTCACCGAAAGCCAATCGGAACTGATTCGTGCGGTTTGGGAGCCGCCCACGCCTTGAACTGAAGGAGCTTCATGGGTGCGCCAGTCTGAGGGCCATTCCACTGAACGTATGACAGACACGTCAGCGCCGGTATCTAAAATACCAGAAAAAGGGCATCCATTGAATTTAAATTCAACTACTGGACGGGAAGCCCTCATGGATTGCTCAATGGCCATAGCTTCAGGGGATTCTAATAAAATCATGGTGGCAACAACATCGCCCTGATTGATGGTAATGGGAGTGTTAATCATCATTGAAAGAGCAAGATCGGAAAAGGAATCAGAGCTTCTCATAAACGGAGCTGCTATGACACCTTGGGCTGTTAAATCTAAATTTGGAAAAATGAGAACAGGCAAGGCAGGGGGCAAGGTGAGGGGAAGCTTTGGGGATATGAACAATTGGTAGACATGAGCGGGCAATCCATAATGCACCATCTCATCAGCTACCATGTCAAAAGATTGTGAACACCATTTGTCGTCAGGGGGTTCAGCCTTTGGGGTGGGGCTAGCTGAATGCCCCGCAATTAGTTTTCCGACTGGGTGAGGGTTTGTGTGGCACGACACTGATTGGCCCAATGAAATGGGTGGAAACTAATCAAGGAGAGAAGCAACTTAGAACTGAGGAGAAACTTCCTGACAGTTAGAACAATTAATCAGTGGAACAGCTTGCCTCCAGAAGTTGTGAATGCCCCAACACTGGAAGTCTTTAAGAAGATGTTGGATAGCATCTGTCTGAAATGGTATAGGGTTTCCTGCCTAGGCAGGGGGTTGGACTAGAAGACCTCCAAGGTCCCTTCCAACTCTACTATTGTATTGTATTGAAATCCTTTCTTACAGCGAGGGAAAACAGTTTTGGGTTTGGTTTGCTGAATGTTGTGTCGCGAGGCACCTCCCCCAGGTGCCCTGCATTGTGCTTTAAAATGGCTGAGTTTTCCGCAATTGAAACAATTTCCGGTGGGGCGTGAAGAAGAAGCAGGAAATGGTGGCGTTTGCTGTATTGCTGCAGCCAGCGCCTCCATTTTGTGACTCGTGGTGCCGACAATGCGGCAAGCTTGCAGGAAGTCAGCAAGAGTGATTCCCGGCTTGTTCGCAATGGGCTGCAAAACCTTCTGACAGTCTTTGTTAGCATTCTCATAAGCCAATTTAAGAAGCAGCTCATTACGAGCGTTTTCATTGTCAATTTGGCGTTCAACCGCTAAGTGAAGACAGCTGAGGAACTCCGAATAATTTTCTGTGGACCCTTGGACAATTTTTGAAAATGTTTGGGTAGGTTTTGCAGTAGAGTCATCAACTTTTCGTATAGCGGCCATAGCAGCTTGGAAAATAATAGGAAAAGCAGCTCGGTCAGTATGAGTGCGCTGCAATGGTATTAACTGTGCCCATGCCTAAAAGGTGGTCCATTGTAACATTTGCTGGGAGTCCTCCCTGTACGACAATGGCAATTTGTTTTTGGTACTCCGACCACCAGACAACATACTGAGCAGGCGTAAGAATCATGTTAAGCAGCATTTGCCAATCAGCCAACAGCATTTCATTTGCAGCATGAGCAAGCGAATAAAGCAAGCCTTGAGCATAGCGAGATTGCAGGCCATAAGTAGAGACAGCGAGTTTAACATCCTTCACCAATTTTATGTTAAGAGGAGAGTAAACAGGGACAGCAGCAGCTCTGGCAGCCGCGTTTTGTGGTACAATAAAATCTACCGGATAAGCGGCGCAAGCCTCCATCTCCTCCATGTCCAAGTCTCCCCGCGCCCGGGCGGTCAACATGGCGCGGATCAATGATCCGCGCCTCGAGGCACTCGGGAGATATTGGCAATGTGGGCAAGAGGGCAAGGCACTGTCCGATACTTTTGCCGTTGTTTCTGGCTGTTTTTTTGAGTTGTTACTACCAAATCAAACGGAGGCGGAACCACCTCCAGAACATTTTGACTTCCAAATTTATGAGGTATCATTAAGCATTCCATAATCATCCGCCAGGTGTTTAAAATTTGAATGGGTGCCCTCGGCGGACTGTGAAAATATTCTCCCAATTTTGTCCATGTGGATACTTTTAAGGTGCCCTTTTCAGGATAAGAAGGGCATTGTTTCCAAATGTAAAATAACAAATTAATTATTTCCTTATTTTTTAATCGGGGAAGAGTTTTATCCCCATGAGAAGCTATCTTTATAGAACATTCAGTTAGTTCTTTCAGTTCTTGCAAATGTGCTACTTGCGGCTGAGAGAACTTTCCACCCATACTCACAGAGTAACCGGCGTCGTGTTTCAGACGGGTTGACTGCGCAGCCTCAATGCGAATGAGCAGGGGTGGTCCGAGACGTATTCCGCAGAATCACATCGGGGTCACCAGTTGTGAGAAACCAGGGCTTGATCTTCCCGGTTTGGCCAGAGGTCTTCACCGGGGGCCTATTTCATGAGTTGGTAACGGAAGACAACACACAGGTTTCCTTGGGATGAGATCACGCGCAGAGCTGCCTCTGAAGACCTCTTTTATTGGTAAGTAAAGTAGGCGGGACAAGGAAGTACTACGTATACACATTAATTCACCTTAGCATTACTATATATGGTTATATACCTATGCAAGCATTATATTGGTTAAGTACTGCGTGCTGTCATGCCCATATTGGTTGCTCATTAGGGTTTGTTCCTGGTTCTTCCTCCTGATGCAGTTCGACCTCTTCCCAGATGCCTATGCGCAGTGGAAAATTACCAGCCTGCCTGGTTATTATGGCGGCAGCATGTATGGCTATTATAGCAACACACTGCAGTTTAAATAGGTTTTTACTTTCGTGGAAAATAGAGGTATTCAAAGTTCAATTAAATAGTCCAAGTCATACACGGTTCAGTCAGTCGGTTATCATATAATCAGTTCAGCACACAAAGTCACTAACAGTAGCAAAACTCACAGTAACTCACAAGCAGTATTCACCGATCAGCGTCTAACAAACAGAGAGCTAACAGTCATTCTGGCTCCATCTTATGGCTGCTTGAGGTAACAGCAACCAATCACATTACAGCAGTACTTAAAGCTATAGTACTACCATCATGGTTTATATATTGCTGACCCAACGGTTAGCTTACATTCCTAACAGTTTACTTCTTGATTGTTGGTCTGAGGTTAATCTTGCAGTTCATCTAAGCTCATCTGGGTGCTGATTGCTGGTGGGGAGGTGCCTTTTGGTGTTTTTGGTGTACTTTTTGGCTCAATGGTTGTCTCTTTTCCACAGTATGTATTGTTTATGTCTGTGTGTCTTTTGATGGCCAATTTTTGGACTTGGCTTGATCTAGAATGGTCACCATTTCCCACTTGAAAGATGAGTGAAGTCTCTCCATATGTTATGAAATTAAAGAGTTTTCATTGTACCTTCCGGCATGTCCAAAGAATAGTTATTAGTTTTCTTACTTTTTTATTTCAAATTGTCCAGTTCAGATTGTGTCCAGTTAATATTTCCAGCTGTCCATTGCAGGGGTGTCAAACTCGATTTCATTGAGGGCTGCATCAGGGTTGTGTTTGACTTTGGATGACCAGGGTGGCTGTGGCCAGCTTGACATCACTCGTGTTGGGGGGGGGGAGATGTGGTGGCCCGAGTGCTTTGTCAGAAAAAATGGCCTCCCGAGCTCAGCTTTCGGCTCTGATGGCCCCCTGCAGCCCTTTGCCAGTGAAAATGAAGCTCAGGGAGGCCATCTGCAGCCCTCCCAAGCTCTGTTTTTGCTGGCAGAGGAACCACAGGCTGGTCCTTCACTGTTTCCAGAGTGGTCCCACGGGCCAAATCTAAGCACCCTGTGGGTCGATCCTGACCCCACGCCTTGAGTTTAATGCTCCTGGTCTATTGGATTCACAGGTTGTCCCAGTTCCTGATGCTGTTTCCACTGTTCAATTTTGTCTTCTCAGTCTTCAGATGTATTCTTTATGAATCAGATTATTAACTTGTCCATGTGTGATGTTATCCAGAAATGTAAAATTCCTAGATATTTGTAGGCTTCATCCTGACTGCTCCTGATGTGTTCTTTGACCATTTGGCATCCCAGTTCCATTACTGGTCATGAGGTTAGCCTTCCTTATTGCTACTGAAGCACATTGCTCTGGGTCAGGGGTCAAACTGTATTTCATTGAGAGCTGCATCAGGATGGTGTTTGACCTTGGAGGGGTGGGGGGCATGGCCAAGGGGCATGGCCAGGGAGCATGGCCAGCTTGCCGTCACTCATGTCGGGGGAGCCTCTGGAGGCCTGAGCGCTCTCAGCGAAAACAGAGCTTGGGAGTGCCACATGGGCCGGTCCTTTGCTATTTCCAGGGTGGCCCCGCGAGACAGATCTAAGCATTCCACGGGCCTTCAGTTTCACATCCGTGCTCTAGGCCAAACTCCATTGCTACATCTGCGCCACCAACGCATGCAATGTTTGTCAGTGATGGGATTTGAAGTTCTGATTTTTCTATAAAGCTTCAGGTCATCTACGTAAAGCAAATGTGAGGTTTTATTCATTTTTTTTTTGTTAACTTCTGACTTCCTTTGGTGCAATAGAATAAAATAATAACATCAAAGCTCAACTTTTTACTTTTATAAAATAGTATAAAGTAGCCATTTCTACAGCAAAAATCTGTCTGATCAGTAAAATTAAAAAGCAAAGTTTCATTTTTTCCCTACCTCAAACACGAAATTATTTTAGCAAAAAGCCCGACCTTTCTGCCAAAATTGCAGCAAAAACTTTATAGTCATTGTTCAGTAATGAAATAGGTCTATAATTCTTTATCCTTTTAACCTCTTGGCCTTCCTTCAGCCACTAAAGGATATAAAGAATGATACATTACAGGAGGGAAAGAAGCTAGTTATTGTATTGTTATTGTATTGTAGTATTGCGTAACTTGTCACAATCTCAATACATTTTTTCAGATGGAGTAAGATATATTTTGTTAAGATGATAAGGACAAATAGGAAGCTGGCAGAGAAAAGGAGGTTGGCAAAATGTGGTTCCCACTAGGCATTTATTAACACCAATGCAGCTGAGTTGCGAGGTCTTATAATCCATTTGCACCGTCTTGAATTAGCTAGTAGAACCATGTCAGGGGAAGAATTATTTCACCCTGATCTAGATGAGGCTTAGACCACGGCGTTTCCAAACAGGCATTATCTTTAAGGTGTGAAGAAAAGAAATAAAATCTCGGAAAACATATTCTAATTAACAAAACAAACTTTAATACAAAAATAATAAATGGAAATAAAACAAAACTAACTAATCTTTACATTTTGGTAAAAAGCAATTCTGTCTACCAGCTTCCTGGTAGACGGACAAAGATCAAAAGGGAAGAGAAGTCTCTGGAATGTGTGAAGTAATAAACATGTTAAGCATGCGCAGAACATCATTGTCAGATAAGACCTTATGAACTGCGCAGTAACTCTTTCAGAAATTATTCAGTTCAAGCTAGCAAACAATTTAACGCAGTGACAAACCACACTTCCTTTGGCATCATCTTACAAATAAAGAATCTTGGATCACTACAAGGAGCATCATGCCAACAAGACTTAACTGAGCACGAAGAGAGGATGGCAATGCAGTTTTCTTTACTTCCACCATTGGGTTGACCTCTATGCCAGTACCTGAAAAAAGAACCACAATACTCATAAGCCTCGATCTAGATATGTAGCTCTAGAGATATAAATGTAGAGATCTAGATCTAAGTCAATCTAGAGCGTTCTCCTAATCGCAGTAACAATGTGTGATTGTTAGATTAAGGTTTTCTGCCCATATGAAATAGAAAACTTGTTAATGGCAAATTCACAACAGGGCGTTGGGGGGAACGGGGGGGGGGCAATGGATACTTGAAATTCAACAGGAGGTCCATAGGGACTTCCAGTGGTCAAGGATAAGGGGAGATGTTAGGGGTTTTATTTCACCTTGTCAGATCTGCGGCAGAAGTTGATCTAATAAAAGAGAACCTTTGTAGCTCAGGGTTGAAATGATGCTCTCTGAGCTTCATTGTTTTCTTGCAGGCATTTCATTACTGAACTAGCTAACATCATCAGAGCTAGTGCCAGCAGGTAAAATAGGAAACAATATTAGGTATGTCTGCCACCTTGAGTTATTTATAGAAGTAATAAAGGTGGGATAAAAACCAAATAAATCAACTTGGATTCTGTTCCTCAACCGCCCTGATTCTGAAATGGCCCTTGGGTGCTTCTGATTCTGCTGATTGATGTGGTTTCTTAGACTCCCTTCCTTTGTGTGACCATCACTTGGGACTGCGCTTTGCACTGCACTGACAATTGTGGTTAGCAGCTCTCCTGCTACATAAATTCCTGTTGCTTGGTTTGGGGAATCCCTCAAGCTGACCTCCACCGTTGCCACTCACTTATCATGACGTGTAAATCCAACAACGGGTCTGCCAGGACTGAGCCAGGCTTTGCGGGGAGGGTGGTAGGCATGAAACCTGGATGCACAGCTTGTCACATAATTAGATTTTGTTTCAAAACTTACAAAGTTCCTGCTCCATATCCAGCTGTCCATAACAGTCCATGGGAACCACTACTGTTCTTATGGAGTCCAATCCAATAGTCCGCTTTATTCAAAATTGACACTTTATCTATATAGCCCTTGAGGAGAGATAATTAGTTTAGATAGATAGATAGATGATAGATAGATAGATAGATAGATAGATAGATAGATAGATAGATAGATAGATAGATAGATAGATAGGATGTAGGATGGGTGGATGAATGGACAGATGAGATAGGCAGATGGGACAGTGAGACAGAGATAAAGGGGAGAAGGAAAGGGGAGAGGGAGAGGTAATATAAAGTTGATTACAAATTAAGGTTTAAGGGGGGAACATATGTGGCCCCTGATTCCCTCTGACCCCACTAAGGACTGACTGAGCCTCTCCCCTTCCCAACCAGCAGTGTTTCTGAAGCTTCGGGGGCTCTGAGCATCTATGGGTACAAAGCAAAGGTACACTGGGGAGCTACGACAACTTGCCGCAGTTCATATTTTTAAAATTAGTTTTAAATAATTGAATTGTCCCACACAACATTTCTCGTGGCACGTTGGCCATGGCAAGTTGTCCTGTGATGGGGTGGCTGTGGAAGTTGTCATATTCCACTACAGGGGACGGCCCTTTGATGGAAGAGGAACTCTCACTGGGTTTCCACATCACAATTCCAAGGATGAGGATATGAGGAAGGGGTTTCAATCCGATACTTTCTACCTTACCTTCCCCTTTTTGTTTCCCTTCCCATCACTCTGCTTTTCATTCCTTTCTCCTTTCCTTTCCTTTCTCCTTTCCTTTCTCCTCTCCTTTCCTGCTCCTCCACTTCTCATCCATCCTTTCAAAAGAGAATCTCCTCTAAGTCAAGCAGTTTGTCTCTCTTTACCTCTTCCCAACAAATCCCCTGCCTTCTTCCCTCTTGGGTCCTAACCAGGCCTGATAAAGGATGCCCCTGCCCACTTTCTCTCTTGCCCTTATCACTCTGCCTGCCAACACAGAGAAGCGGCTCCAAAAACATTCAGCATCTATTCCTCCCTTCTACCTCTTTTACTCTCCCTTGCTCTCCTTCTCCTGTGTTAGGAATCCAGGCAATGTCCTAGTTGCACACATTTCCAACCACCAAGCAACTTATTTTCATTCTGGAAAAGTAATTGACACTTTTTCATGAAGCAGCCATTTTAGAAAAATGGTGACACATATGCCTGTACTCACTTGTTCTTCACCAAATCTACAGGAAACCAAATCTGCAGTATGCCTCCCTAAACAGTCATCACGAGCAGCATACCAATTTTTTCGTGTTTTAGAAAAGAAATAGAGATTTTTATCGAAAGCTTGCCAGTCTGGAAGCATTTCAGTAAGAATATCTGTGAACCAGTGGAGAAAACAAAAGGACAACATTAGTTAGTTCAAAAATCTTATAAGCATGTTCTAATTTTTAAAATCAATTCACCATTCAAAGTTAATTGTGTACTTCTGTTGGAGCACAGTGCTCTCCCTAAAATCTCAGGAAGTAGTTCAAAACTGTTTTCTGTATTTTTTATTGGCCGCTTATCTCATGGTTCAAGGAGACTCTGAGTGGCCCTGTGGTTCATTGTCCTTCTATGAGGCACTGTTCAATTATTTTACTTTTAAAAATTATTTTAAATAAGAATAAATCAAAAACTGCAGCACCTTCTGAACACCTTCGTCATTGACAAAATGGCCATCGGTCAATTGCAAAAGGCAGCTTGACTGCCAACAGCTTACATCTTGCGCTGATTTCTTTCACACCATCAAATGAGCACATGTGCCTATCCCAAGTCCTTTGTATGAAAAAAATATCTGGTTCAGATGGCTGTTACCAGAAGGGCTGTTGATTTTCTGGGAGGGTGGTAGAGTGAGAATTAATACAGTGACGGAGGCGGAAGCCTTCATGGAAAAACATAAGACTCTCCTAGACGGAACAAGAGACACTACGCAAGATATGAAAGAGGGAGGGGCCATGGCTCTGCCAGCAGACAGGGGAGAGGAGGCAGCAATGAGACTCAGGTCACAGAAGTGAATTGAAACTATATTGCAATTGTTGATACAATGAAATGGTCAGAAGTGATACAAAGTAAATGATTGAAGATGTTATAGAATTTGAGGTAAACTTTAACTGCTAATATGTATGCAATAATGATATTTTGATATATATATATAAAAGTAAGAGAGAGATATGAGATCCGGGGGGAGCACCACCTTCCGTATGATGTAGCTGTCAGGCCTGTAGTTATGTTTCTTTTTAGGATCTTTGGCCTGCCACACTTTTTATTAATTTCCTATGCTATTTCATTAGTGTAGTAGTTGGGAGGGGGGAATGGAAAGGAGTGGAATTGTGGAATGTATTGTTATCATTCTTTTATAGAAGTCAAGGTCATCTTTTGTCTCCGCACCTCGACACCTGACCGGAAGCAGAGGGGTGTAGATGCCAGCGTGGAAGATGATGATTGGAACATGTGATGGATTTGTGGGTGTGGGGATAGATCATGAACTTTCAACTGGGTGGAATTCCAGGAACAACATTAGTGTTGGAATTCCATAGACGTGCTAACTTGCCTGTATGAATAAATGGGAACTTTAAGGATGATTCTGCCTTGGACAATGATTTATTTCATACATGGTATTTAGAACGCTAACATTATTCCAACACTCTCTTTAAAATAATTCACTAGCACCCCCCCTCGCAGGGGGGGCTGGTGATGGGAGGTGCTGAATTCCCAATGCTGACCGGGACAGCGTAAAATATCAACGAAGAAATAATGAGAAAGCTTTTGGTGATAAGAAGCTGAGAGCCGAAGCTTCAAAAGGCAAAAGGAATGCTGTTTCGAGATTTATTGCATCTGGCAAGAGGACGGAGGGGGCTGGAAAAGACTTTTTCTACACCAGGATTAGAGGATGACCAAAAGATGAAAGGAATGGAGATTCAAGCCATCCCCATGCAGTCATCTCTGATGGGCTTCCCGGACCATCTCGAACTACTAATTGTGAGTGCATGCTCCCCCTCCTTCCCCCCGGCTTGGAAAAAAACCTGAAATGGAGGTTTTTACTCCTTCCAGACAGCAATAAATGAAATGGCTTATTACCCAGCAACTGAGTGGGAGACAGATTCCCTTTCAAAATGGGAATTTCAACCCAGGCAGCAAGAAGGGATTTGGCCAGCATCTTTCACTTATCAGCCACCACAAATGGGGCTGCAACCAGTATATGAGGCAAAACCAGATTGGGTTTTCTTTCCAGAGTATGGATGGATGAGATGCCACTGGCCACCTCCTTTGCCATCAACATGGGAAAATCCTCCAAGCCAGCAGAGGCCACCTACCTGGCCCATAACTCCTCCAAGCCAGCAGGAGGGTCCTTGGCACATAACCCCCCCCCCCAGCCAGCCATCATTGGTTGAGCTGCAACCTGTGAAGCAGGCAACCCCGGGATGGGTCTTAACCCCAGGTCATGAATGGGAGGGATGCCAGTGGGCACCTGCCCTCCCTCAGCAGATGGCACCATGTCAGAAAACTGGGCAGTGGCCAACCGAGGGATTGACCTCCCCACCGGTTCCAGTCTCCCCTGCAAGGCCCCAAAAGGTTCTTACCCCACCTTCCTACAGAGAGGAAATCTCCAAAGTGGAAGAAGGGATTACCAAAGAGAGGCCTGCAGGATGTATGGCAGGAAAATGTGCACCTGCAATGCCCCAAAAGGTTCTTACCCCACCTTCCTACAGAGATGCAATCTCCATCAGGGAAGAAGGGTTTACCAAGGGGGAAGCTGCAAGTTGGAGAGCAAGCCAATGTGATGAAACGGTTCCTAAGTTTAGAGAGGTAACTAGGTTCCATTCCTCGTGGGGGCCAATAAGATGCCACCATTGCTGTCAACTTGGCCACAGAGCGTCAGAGTGCTTGGCTCCAGCCCCAATGCCACAACCGTGCGCACCAACCACCACGGCGGTAAAGAGAGGGCCCCAGGTGCCACCACAGAAGAGTCATCTGGGCCACCAACCTCTGGAAGAGGATCCCCAACTTAAGGTGACGAAGTGTCCTACCAAGGGGGAGGCCTCAGAAGAGGAAAAGGGCAAACAATCTCCGGAGGAGGATCCCCAACTTAAGGTGATGAAGAGTCCTACCAAGGGGGAGGCCTCAAAGGAGGGAATTGCTGAAGAACAAACGTGTGTACCAATCGCCACGGTGGTAAAGAGAGGGCCCCAGATGCCACCACAGGAAAGTCATGTGGGCCAACAACCTCTGGAAGAGGATCCCCAACTTAAGGTGACAAAGTGTCCTACCAAGGGGGAGGCCTTGGAAGAGGAAAAGGGCAAACAATCTCCGGAGGAGGATCCCCAACTGAAGGTGACAAAGAGTCCAACCAAGGGGGAGGCCTCGGAGGGGGAAATGCCCAACTGACCTCTGGAAGAGGATCCCCAACTTCAGGTGACGAAGAGTCCTACCATGGGGGAGGCCTCGGAGGAGGAAAAAGGCCAGCCGTGGATGATTGAATCCAAGAGCCCAGAACCTACAGCACCTGCAGCAGAGAGCCCTAAATGGCCATGGGAAGAGGTCGCAATGGACTTCATCGTGGAACTCCCAGACAGCAGTGGGAATAAAGTAATTTGGACAGTTATTGATTTGATTTCTAAGCAAGCACACTTCATTGCTTGCTCAGGATTGCCATCCGCAAACAAATTAGCGAAAATGTTTGTGAAACACATTTATCGCCTGCACGGAGTACCCAAGAAGATCATTTCAAACCTTGGAGTCCAGTTCACAGCCAAGTTCTGGAGAGAGGTCCTGAGATCCATTGGGTCCACACAAGAACTGAGCTCAGAGGTTCATCCCAGCATGAACGGCACAGTAGAGGGAGCCAATGCGGTGGTGGAACAATACATCCAGTGTTTTGTGGACTATCAGCGAGACAACTGCTCAGACTTGCTACCCTTCGCCGAAGTGGCGTACAACGATGAGGTCCACAGCAGCACAGGATTAGCGAGTTTCCAGATTACCAGTGACATGGAAGTTGTTGCCATGCCTGAGTTGCCTAGAGAACCTCCTTCCTTCATGTCTTTGAGTGAATGGATGGACATGCTAAAGAAAGGATGGGAGAATACGAAGAAGGCTCTAGCAGTTGCGGCAGAAGCCTACCAGAAGCAAGCTGAGAAACATCGCTCGCACCAAAGCCCCTTCCTTTTGGGGGACAAAGTTTTTGTGTCTATCAAATACATAAGATTAGAAATGCTTAGCAAGGAATTGGGTCCAAAATTTCTAGGTCCATTCCCAATAGTGAAGATAGTTAACCAAGTTACAGTTCAACTCAGTCTACCCAGAAGTCTAGGGGAAATTGACCTTTCATTGTAGCTTGTTGAAACCAGTAATTGGGTCTAACAGAAGAGCATCCAACCAAGCTCAATCTCCTCCTGTAGTGATAGAAGGGGAAACACAATCTGAGGTGGAAAAAATTGTAGATTTCAGGCTGAATAGGGGTCGCTTACAGTACTTAGTGCATTGGAAGGGTTACCCTTGGTCTGAAGTTACTTGGGTGAAAAGTGGGAACCAAAAAGTGGAGAAGTTAGTAAAGCAATTCAATGAGAAGTTTCCCGATAAGTCAAAGGGGTTCCCTGGGTGGAGAAGAGGTGGTTAATTTTGTTATGTTAACTTTTATGTTGTTCTCTTTTCAGGAAATGTTTTTCTTCTGAGGAGAGGCCGCCTGTCAGGCCTGTACTTATGTTCTTTTAAGGATCTTTGGCCTGCCACAATTTTATTAATTTCCTATGCTGTTTCATTAGTGTAGTAGTTGGGAGGGGGGAATAGAAAGGAGTAGGATTGTGGAATGTATTGTTATCATTCTTTTATAGAAGCCAAGGTCATCTTTTGTCTCTGCACCTCGACACCTGACCGGAAGCAGAGGGATGTAGATGCCAGCGTGGAAGATGATGATTGGAACATGTGATGGATTATGGGGTGTGGGGATAGATCATGAACTTTCAACTGGGTGGAATTCCAGGAACAACATTAGTGTTGGAATTCCATAGACGTGCTAACTTCCCTGTATGAATAAATGGGAACTTTAAGGATGATTCTGCCTTGGACAATGATTTATTTCATACATGGTATTTAGAACGCTAACACAGGCAGGCAAAATCCAATGTGGGATATTAATCTTTCAATGCAGCTCCACGCCAGCTGAAATCAATTTTTTCCAGTCCAAGGAAGAATATAGTAAGAGATGCCTCTAGGATTCACCGGGGTATAATAATTCCAACCCAGAAAATTTTTCAAAAGACACAGTTCATTTATAAAGGCAGTAGAAAAGGGGGAAGGAAAGCCATTTTGGCTCAGCCATCCCAGAGGATCAGAGAACAACCGTTCAAAAAGTTTCCATGCATAGTTTATAAAGTCAGCTCACATTCTTTCTTTCGCAATTGTTCTAGAAAGTCATTGTCCCATTGCTTGAAAGAAGTGAATATCAAAAGGTTTTTTTTTTCCCAATTCTCTCTCTCTCCTCCGAGAGTGAGATCGTGTAAAGCCGCTTTTCCGAGGGGGGGGGGAAACCCCTCTCCAATCTTAACACTTTTCCAAGATCGAAGAATCTTGAGACAGCTGCTAATCCTTATTTACTTATTTATTCAGAAAAAAAGGAGACCCCGGGGGAACTCCCCTCTCACCGTACTTCAGCTGTAGCCTTCATGTGTAACGTTTCTTCCGATCTCCTCAGGACGAAGGCGCGCGCGGGCATGATGGCTCCGCTGCGCACCCCCTATGCCTCCCGGCTCCTAGGGCAAGGCTGGAGACCACCCCCCGCGACCGCCGCCACTCCAGGGGGCTCCAGCAAGCAGCCCCTTCGGCAGGACACCCCTCTGAGGCACCCTGTGCTCCCCCCTAGATCAAGGGGAGCCCACCAAGACAGCGAACGGCGGACAAAATGTCCGTTCTCCTCAGAAACAGAAGTCGAAAACCTTAAAATTTAATTTCTATTTTTAAATTATCATTTGTTGCCGTAATTCAAATTTCATTATACCACTCATTTCTTTGAATATCCCAATTTCATTCCCAATATTCACTAATCTAGCTGCCATTATCAAATTTACAATCAATTTTTCTTTTTTGTTTCATTTATATCCCGTTTTTCCACCAGCAACAGTAATGCAATCCTCAGTGACATATCTAAATTTACATTTGTTCCACTTTTCAACAAAATGTTTAAATTTAGGGGTTACTTTTATGGAAAGAAACTTAGGACTTCTGCCCTAAAGCTAAGACTGTCCCATGATAATGGGATCCTTATCAACTTCACTAATGTCTCAGAATAAAAACTAAAGCCAATACAGGTAGTCCTTGACTTATAACAGTTCATTTAGTGACCGTTCAAAGTCACAACAGCACTGAAAAAAATGGCATGACCTTTTTTCACACTTTTCCCCATGGTCATGTGATTTACATTCAGATGATTGACAACTGGTTCATATTTATGACAGTTGTAATCCCTCAGAATCATGTGATCATCTTTTGCAATCTTGTGACACTGCGGAAGCCAGATTCACTTAACAACCATGTTACTAACTTAAGAACTGCAGTGATGCCCTCAACAAATGTGGCAAGAAAAGTCGTAAAATGGGGCAAAGCTCACTGAACAAATTTCTCACTTAGCAACATAACCTTTGGGTTCAATTGTGGTCATAAGTCGGGGACTACCTGAATGTATTATTGAAGGCTCAACACAAGGGTTACTATTTAGCATTCTTGAACTTTGCTGTCTTGTTAATTATATCCCAGAGGTTTAGACTATATATCTGTGCATAAGGAACTGTGGGTATAAAGACAAAATTTACTAGTTATTTGGAAGCATCATAAACTTTGGTTAGATGTTTGAAATTAAAGATTATAGACCACTTTGAGATTCCAGAAATGCTTCAGGAAAGGGAATTTGCTTATTCTGAAGGTTTGCAGACTTGATTAACTTACCCAGTTCGTTTTGGAGCTCTTCGTTCTTTAAGGTCCAGTTCAATAGATGCAGTGTAAGTTGATGAACCGCAGCAAAAATTTCCATGTCTAAAAACATACAGCAATTCAAATCAAGAGATGTGAAGTAAAAATCTACAGTAAGTATCAAATCATGTCCCAATTCTTTTAGATTTGAGGTGATTAAGGAGACCATGAGAGAAGAAGATGTGATCCTTGAAGATTTTGAATGAAGGACAATTAACGAACATGAGATCCGCAAAGTCCTCGTCCATAATTATCTCTACATTGAGATCTTTCAGGATGATCTCTTTTAACAGGCAGATCAGGGTGGGAGCCAACCTCAGAAAATGTTGAATTTATTAAGTTGGCAGCTCATACAACGGAGGGACCATGCTTCCGTGAATTCTTGCCTCAGGGCCATGTGCAACAGGGATGTTACTTCAGTCTCTCAACTGGACGTAACCTAGTTGCACCTTCTCTAACCTGATCTTAAAAGATCAAGCAGCTGTTTCTGAACTGCTGGCTCCTTGCTTACCAGTTTTGCCTTGTAAACTTGGATCGTAGTCCAGAGCAAATTTTCGAATTGAAGCCACTGCCAGTATAAGGTTCTTACGCTTATTCAATTCAGTTTTGTCTGTAGCAGAGAAAGAAGAGAAAGTTGGGTGCTAAACTCCATCCCAATGGTTAGAACTGAATATATTAATATTTTGATGATTATTATCTGTGACAACCTGGTGGTCAATAGCTCACGGTCTGCCCTGCAGAAGAGGTTGGCTCTTGACATGTGCAGCACCTTCCCTCCGTTGAGCTTTTTCCAGAGGTATAAAAAACAAAACCTCTGGAAAAGGTATATAAAATAATTCTGTGGACTTGCCCCTTCATTGCCCAATGTCTGTTTGATTAATAATGAGAGGTAGTCTTTGAATTCTAGTCAAAACAATTAATCAGTGGAAAGTCTTGCCTCCAGAAGTTTTGAATGCTCCAACATCCCTTTTAACACTGTGGCCGTGTGTCTTTGATGGTGTCTCTCCATTTTCTGGGTCCGCCTCGTGTTTTTTGACCTTCTCCTCTTTTTGTATATGCCATGTAAGGTATGGAATCCCACGACATCCTCTCCAAGTGAGCAAACAACTGTTTTTGCTGGGGGTTTTTTTTATTGAAAAAGTTTTATACAAACAGATTTTCCCCCTTTTTACCCCTTTTTACCCCCCCGACCCCCCCAACATATAATATAAATCACATACAAATACTGTACCCCCTCCCCTCCCCCCGTCTTAAAATAAATTTCTCAATCAGATATTGTACCCCCTCACCTCCTAACAATCCTAATACAAATTTCTCTTAAAGTAACAATAGCCCATTAACCCCATCTTCTAAATTAATTAAGCATATATAAATCATAATATAGGTTTCTCTTAAAGTAACAATATCCCGTTGATCCCATCTTCTAAATTAATTATACGTATATATATTTCCCCACCCTCCACCCTAACCCTCCCCCACCTCCCAATTAAACCCACCCCCCTGACTTCCGCTATACACCACTCTAATAATTCCAAACATCCCATATATTAATTACTCTGTTCATCTGTCAATCTAAACATTCTTACCTAAAGGCTACATAGTACTTCCTAGTCTGATATTTATTCTGTATATAATCAATCCATTTTACCCATTCCTGTGTATAATTCTCCTGCTTCTGACCTTTTAGGAAAGCTGAAATTTTTGCCATTTCGGCAAACCCCGCCACCTTCTGAATCCATTGATCAATTGTCGGTAAAAAAAATCTTTTTTCCAATGTTGCGCAATCAACAACCTAGCTGCTGTGACCATATACAAAACCAATTTTGTTTCCCCTTTAGTAAAGTCCTTAGTTATACCCAATAAAAACATTTGCGGAGTAAATTGTATTCTTTTCTTAAATACATTTTGCATAACCCACCATATTTTTATCCAAAAAGCTTTAACCTTATTGCAAGTCCACCATACATGAAAAAAGGTAGTATCTAAACACCCGCATCTCCAGCATTTTGGTTGAACATTTGGGTACATACATGATAATTTCTTAGGATCTAAATACCATCTGTAAAACATTTTATAAAAGTTCTCCCTTAAATTCTGTGACTGTGTAAATTTAACATTCTGAACCCATATTTTTTCCCACGTATCCAACATAACCGATTCATCAAAATTCTGAGCCCATTTAATCATACAATCCTTAACCAATTCACTTTCTGAGTCTCTTTCTAACAATACATTATATATTCTTTTAACCTGTTTTGGGCCAGTCTCTTTTATCTGCTTCATCAGTTCCACTTCTTTATCCATAAAACTGACCCTACGGTCTTCTTCCCATCTCTTCTGTAGCTGTATATACTGTAACCAATTTAAAATGATTCCTTCTTCCAACAGTTGTTCCAAAGTTTTTAACTTCCATTCGTCCCCATCAGCGATAAGCACATCTTTGTATAAACAACCCCCGAGTGACTTAATATTCATAATCCCCATGGTGTCTGCAAGATCCAACCAAAGCGGTATTTTATAATCCCAATTAGGTCAGTGCTTCTTCCATACTTTCATCAGGGCACTTCGGAGAACGTGATTGTTAAACACGTTATCCACCCTATCTTCATAAAAAAGATATGCATGCCATCCCAGAACAAGATCATGGCCTTCTATATTCAGCAAATCCATATTTGTTTTCCCAAAGCAATCTGCTACATGCGTCAATACCGCAGCTTCATAGTACAATCGAAGGTTTGGGAGTCTAAGGCCGCCTCTTTCACGAGTATCTTGCATAATCTTCATCTTTACTCTCGGTTTTTTCTCCTTCCAAACAAATTTATTTAATGTTGCTTGCCAATTTAACAAAGTTTTATCTGATTTAAGACCGGTATCATCTGGAATAAAAAGATAAATCTGGGTAGAATGTTCATTTTAATTGCTGAGATCCTTCCAAGCAAAGACAATTGTAACTTTTTCCATACTTGAAGATCTTTCTTTATCTTTTGCCACAACACTTCATAATTATTTAGGAAAAGTTTTGTATTTGATTCTGCAATTTGTATTCCTAAATATTTGACCTTGGAGACTATTTCGAAACCTGCCAAACTTACAAGTCTCTTTCTTTGAGTCTCTGTCATGTTTTTAACCATCATTTTCGTTTTGTTTTGATTTAGTCTAAACCCAGACACCATGCCAAATTCTGCTATGATATTTTTCATCTGAATTATTGAATTCAAAGGATGTGAAAGGGTAACAACCAGATCATCGGCAAATGCTCTAGTTCTGTATTCCTTTTGCCTGATAGCTATGCCATTTAAGGAGTTTGAGTCCCGAATTGCGTTCAACAAGACTTCCAAGGTTAAAATAAATAACAATGGAGATAATGGGCAACCTTGTCTTGTACCTTTTTGTATCTCGAAGGTTGTTGACAAATGTCCATTAATAATAAGTTGTGCATTTTGTTGCTGATAAATTGCTCCAATCGCCTGCCAAAATCGTGGTCCCATATCCATCTTTTCCAAAGTCTTGGTTAAAAAATTCCAATTCACTCGATAGAAGGCCTTCTCCGCATCCAAGAAAACCAGCACTGCAGAGATCTGCTTATTCTTATCAAGATAGTCAATTAAGTCTATGAGTTGCCTTACATTCTCCTTCATATGTCTGCCTTCAATAAATCCTGCTTGGTCATGATGAATAACCTCTTGGATAACTGGCATCAATCTGTTGGCTAGTACTTTAGCAAATATTTTATAATCTGTGTTCAGAAGAGATATCGGTGTGGGAATAAACTTTCTGTACGTGTCTGTGGGCCTTAGCAAGAACATAACAAGACATGTGGTTTTGGCTGAAGGAACTGTTGCTCTTGGCTAGGAGGATCTGAAATTCTTTGTATGGGGAAAAACAACTCCTTATATGTCTCACTCCTTATTTGTATCACTATATGCTCATATGCATCACTATATGTAACCAATCATTTTTGACTGCTTAAAGCTTTCTGTTATGTTCTAATAAAAGCGAGTGTCGGGCGTTGCCCTGGGCTCTCATCCCTTGGACAATCCCGGTGTCTGTGTATTTCATGAGTAGCCGGGAAAATCCCCTCAAGTGGTGACCCCGACGTGATTGGAAAGGGAGAATCCAGCAGGGTTTCCTTCAATACGTCCGCCTTCTACCCTATCTTTCGCCAGGACTTGGAAGAAAGCTTTCATCAGTTTGTTGCTGGTCAACCCTGATTCTACGTAAGTATGGGTAGCGATCTCTCATCAGCCCAGTTTAGGCACGTCCGGGAGATAACAGAGATATCTAGGCATAATTATTTTTATTTTCAGTCTAATGGGAAAGCATGTCAGTTGAAAGAGAAAGACATAAAAAATTTATTGCAGTATATCTGGGAGCACATACCAACGTATCCTTTGTCAGGAAGTGTTAAAGTTGAAACCTGGAAAAAATTAGGAACTGTTTTTCATCAAACTCCCCGAGCTCCTCCTGATGTTTTGACAGCTTGGCGCTCTGTTATGGAAGCCATAGAAACACAGGAGCAACCTTTGAATGCTCTTTTGCCTCCCCCCGCAGAGGGGGTTCCTCCATACTCAGAGATAAAGTTTTACCCACAGGCACAATCAGGCTGTTCCCCTGAAAATAATCTTAGTAATCATGGCCATCTCATCCCCTCTCTTGCCACTCCGGGGTCTGTTCCTTCTGCCCCCGTAATTAGTGACCCACAATTAGTTAAATCCGGAGCAAAAAATATTGTGGAAGAGACTTTGAGTGTTGCTTTGCAGCAGGGTGAATTAACCACAGAGGAAGCTATAAATTTGTCACCAAGTGCTTATCCTGTCAGCATAGAAGTCGATGCACAATTAATTCCACAGCGACAGTGGAAACCTTTGCCTCTGCGAACTTTAAGAGAGATTAAATTGGCAGTTAAGGACTACGGTCTTAAAAGCAAATATACTCAGGCTGTGTTGGAAGCTACTGCTTTTGGAAATATGATGATACCAGAGGATTGGAAGGGATTGATGAGGATGATATTGACTCCTGCTCAGTATTTGGTTTTTGATTTGCAATGGCGTCAACAGGCAGTTGCTAGGGGCACAGCTCAAATAGTACCTGATCAGATTTATGGCTCAGGACAATTTTCTACAGTAGAACAACAACGAGATGGCACTCCTGAAGAGGCTTTTCCTGTGATTGTGATGGCTGTTTTTGCAGCTTTGAGTAAGGTTGATGACACCCCCGGTGCATGGAAAAGTTTCACTCTCATTAAGCAAGCTAATGGTGAATCCTATGGTAGTTTTATTGATAAGCTTAGTGGCTTGTGGAAAAAAAAAAAGCTTCCTGAACTACCTATGATTGTTTGGCATGAGCAAGCATGAAGGTCTGATTGCAGTATGAATGTGAGTATGTGTCCCCCATGCCCCAGGGAGTGATAAGTGAATGGATCCAGAGATTGCCTGTGTGAATTCCCCCCCCTCCCCCAATCTTCCTTCTGGATCATTCTTTGGAGGGAAGTAGGAAAGGCGGGGAGAATGAGCTCATTTTTACCATGAGTGTGTGTATGAAACGCCCCAGTGATACCTGTGAATGCCTCTAAGAGGGGGGTTGGACTAGAGGACCTCCAGGGTCCCTTCCAACTCTGTTATTGTATTGTATTGTATGAATTGCAGATTGTTCCAGTAAAAATAACTGCATGAAATGTTATAAATTTTTTGTTCTAAATTTTTTTGTTAAATGCACACGGAGGTATTTTGCTACTTAATTTATGGCAGCTGACGGGGAAACTTTGTTTGGTTTCGTCCGTCTGTGTCTGTCACTACTTAAAGTTTTTTACTTGATTTATTTTGTTCCTCTTTCGTGCCCTTGTCACAGTTGAAAACATTTTGAGCATTCCATTTGTGGTTTGCGTAACTTGTCAGCTTCTCCTTTTAATATTTTTAAGATAAAAAGACTCTGTTTTAAAATGTCTTGCCATTATTATTTTTTTCCTACCTTGCAATACTGTTGTTCTTGCAACACTAAAAATTGTCTGTTGCTATTTTAACTTTTCACATCTTTTTTAACCAACTTTTTAAACTATATTTCTGACTTTCATTATGTGTGTCAACTTAGTTTTAATTTTCTAGGTAATTTTTTTAACTATGTTTTTTCTTCAGATTTTTTTTTGATAATTTTTTCATCAAAATGCCTGGGGACTGGCACAATTTTGCCATATGCCACTCAACCAGGTCAAGCAAATTGTTTCATCTTGCCCCCAGTGTTTTGGGGCATCCCCCTCTGGGGACACGGAACTTAATCCCCATGATTTGGCCTCTAATCACTATGGCAAATGGATGTCACCTATGTTTCTTTTTTGGCTCCTTAGAAGTAAATTCATTTATCTAATTTTTTTGGGCCACATTTTATTGGGAAGAAACAGCTAATCATGTTTTTTTCTCACCTTTTTTCAGCCTTTATTGCTTTGGGCAAACTTTTCTTTTTAAAGACTGATCATGGCCTGGCCTATTTTTCATTGGCCTTTTTGTAGTCTTGTATTAATTGGAACATTATTTTCATTTTGGGGTTTTTTTTTTCCTTAATTGGTCCTTAGGGACTGTCTTCTCAAACAAATAAAAAAGGAGGGATTTTGGGTACCTAACAATTTGGTGTACCCCAATTTGGCTAATTTGGCATAGGTAACATAATAGATTTAAAAAGTTTGTTTGCCTCCCCCGCAAGGGGGACGAGGACATGCTGTGCTTGCTTCACAGATCTTTGTGGATTTTAGCATGTAACCAGTTCTCAAATCCAGTTCCAGAGATGACCAAGATGACTTTACAGACAGCACAGTGGCCAATACAATCTTGCCAAAACAGCTGTCCAGTGATGTGAATGTTTACCTGAAGCCAATTACCTGAAGCCAACCATTGAACAATATATTGGCAAAGCAGGAGACCTTGGAGATGATCTTTGGAATGATAATAATTTTATAAAGGATGTTGCTAAGACTGCTAAAAAGTTAAATCTCACAAATTGTTGGATTTGTATGCATATGCCTGGGGATGCAAGGGGAGGGTTAACATTACATGGGTTGCCTTTTAATCTCAGTGGGTGGAAAACCTTTCAGCCTGAGTCTACAGCCACATATAAAATATCAGCTAAGGTTCATTTAAAGTTGAGAGAAAGTGCCTCTGTTTGTTTTCAATCATTTGGGTTGTTTCCCAATGCTATCAGCATGGGGAACTGGTCCAAATGTAATAAGACTCACATCTGGAATTCCTCTCAGAGATGTTCTGCTATACTGAGTCAGCTTGCCAAAAGCGGAAGAACGAAGGATTCCACAATCTACGAAAGTAATGGTAATATGACAGTGGCCGAATATTGGGCTTGTAGTTTCATGGAAAGTTTAATCAGCATAGCTAACTCGTCTGGAAAAGTTGCTTTGCCAGATGGCCTGTGGCTCCTGTGCGGGAATGAAGGATATCGTCAAATCCCAAAGGACTGGAAAGGAATTTGTACATTTGGTTTGGTGATTCCTGTGATTTATGCCATTGATAAATTGCCTAACACTCGACTTCGCAACAGAAGAGATAACATTGACTCTCCGCTTTCTTTGGGGGGTAATTTGGGCACACAGATCAGTCGAGCAGTTTTACCTCCATTGGGAGTTGCTATGAATTATAGAGATTTGCATAGTTTGAATAATTGGACTGTTGCTATGTTTAATGAAACCATATTAAGTGTTAAACTTATTAATCAGGAATTGAAAGAGATAAGAGAAGTTACTTTGCAAAATCGATATGCTTTAGATATTGTTTTGGCTGCTAAGGGAGGTGTGTGTGCTTTGATTCATTCTCATTGCTGTATGTATATACATGATAATTCTCCTAATATTTCCAAAACAGTGCAAGTCATGGAAGATATGATCAAGAATAATCCACTCCGGGGGACCGGGTCGGGTGCCGTAGACATATGGGGAGCCATGTGGTCCTGGTTGCCTGATGGGTCCTGGATTCGGAGCATAATTTCCATCGGAATTATGGTGGTTGTAACCCTTGTACTGCTTTGCTGTTGCATTCAATGTATTCCTTCTTTGCTGTCTGTATGTAGAAATATGTTTTTCAGAAAGGAACAAACGATTATGTATTCAAGCAGCCAAGATGAACTTCTGAAGGTCACAACTTTTGCGACACAAAATAAAACAGGAAAGGAGGAGATGTGGGAATAAACTTTCTGTACGTCTCTGTGGGCCTTAGCAAGAACATAACAAGACATGTGGTTTTGGTTGAAGGAACTGTTGCTCTTGGCTAGGAGGATCTGAAATTCTTTGTATGGGGAAAAACAACTCCTTATATGTCTCACTCCTTATTTGTATCACTATATGCTCATATGCATCACTATATGTAACCAATCATTTTTGACTGCTTAAAGCTTCCTGTTATGTTCTAATAAAAGCGAGTGTCGGGCGTTGCCCTGGGCTCTCATCCCTTGGACAATCCCGGTGTCTGTGTATTTCATGAGTAGCCGGGAAAATCCCCTCATATCGGTCTGTAATCCTCTGGTTTCTTAGGGCCATCTTTGTCTTTGGGTATTAATGATATAAAAGCCGCTTTCCATGAGAAAGGTATTTTACCTCCTTGTTGTATATTGCAAAATAGTTCTGTAATATATTCAATCATTTCCAATTGTAAAGTTTTATAGTACATTGCAGTAAAACCATCAGTCCCTGGAGCCTTGGCTAGTTTAAGTTGGTTTATAGCTAAAATAATCTCATCAGCAGTTATCAGACGTTCCAAATTTGCCTTTTGAAGCACGGATATTTTGGTAACCCTTTTTCCTTCCAAAAAATCATCTACTGACTTGTTCTGTATATTGTCCTGTACATATAACTTAGCATAATAGTCCACAAATGATTTTTTAATCAAGTCTTGTTGATATACCGTTTTCCCTCCATACTCAATTCTATCGCTAATTCTATTATTCGTGTTCTTTCTCAAGGTATAAGCCAACCACCTACCGGGTTTGTTAGCATTAGCAAAGGTATTATGTTTGGCAAATTGTAAGTTGGTTGCTGTTTGTTCTGATATAAGCATTTGAAATTGATCTTTCAACAGCTTTATCGCCATCTGAAGTGCCTCATCTTTTGGGGTTGCTATAAGTAACTGTTCCTTCTTTTTTATTTCATCTTCCAGTTCCATTCTCTTTTTCTGTCTGCTTTGTTTATGTTTAAAATTCATATGTATCAGGACCCTACACATATAAGCTTTACTTGCATCCCAAACTGTTTCAATGGGAGTACCCTTATTCATATTAAAACTAAAAAATTCCTTCATGTGTTTTTTAAGTTCATCAACATTTTTTTCATATCTAAATAAATTTTCATTTACTCTCCAAGACCTTCTTGGCCTCTTCCCTAACTCAATCTCTAACCACACCGGGCTATGGTCAGTTAGTGTCCTGGAGAGTATCTTGGTTTTCTTAGCTTTAGGAAGTAAATCCAGTGTTAGCAAAAAAAAAAAAAATCAATCCTTGAGAAGGATTTATGTCTATCTGAGTAGAAAGAAAAGTCCATCTCGTTTGGATGTTGTATCCTCCAAACATCTTTTAGTTCCAAGTCGTCTTGTAATTCAAAAAAAACCTGTGGTAATTTGGTAGTAAATTTAGTCATTATTCTCTTATCTATCCTTGGAGAAATCACTCCATTCCAATCTCCCATAATTAAAATACTCTTAAAATTCCAATCCAAAATTTTTAAATGAAGCATCTTATAAAAGCTTTCTTGTTGTTGATTAGGTGCATATATTCCTACCACCAAAATTGGACCAAAATCTGTATCAAGTTCAATTGCTATATATCTACCACTATCATCCGCCTCTACAACTTTAGTTGAAAATCTTTTATTTATATATATCACCACTCCATTTTTCTTTACCAAATTAGAGGCAGCATAAAATGTTCCCAATTTTGAATTCGCTAGATACTTCTGGTCTTGCAGCCTGATATGAGTCTCTTGAAGGCAAACAACATCATTATTAAATTGCTTCAAATAATAAAATATTTTTTTCCTTTTTTGTGGAGAATTCAATCCATTCACATTCCAAGATAATAAGTTAAACATCTTTTGGCCTAATCTGAAGCGTTGAGAGCATTTGCTGAAGATCTCTCTCCACAAGACTAATCTTTGGCCCTGCTCCTCCCATGGCTCCAATTTGCTTCTTACCTTTGTCCCTCTTGGCACATTGTACTTGGGGCTTCCCCTGCTTCTGAGATTCTTGCATTTGTCTAGTCGTAGATCTAGTAACACGTTGTTCCACTGGCTTAAGTAATGGCATTTCAATGAGGGTCTTGGACGGTTCCTCCAAGAAAGAACTTAAAAGAAATCCAGAAGGATCCACTTGTGATCCACCTGCAGCACCCTGAGCTTCCTTCTCTTTTTGCGTCTGCTTTATTTCTTCTTCTGTCTCTTTCTCAAACAGCCTCTGCTCTAAGACATCCAAATCTGCTGGTGTTGGTGTAGATGTACGTGGGGGCGTTGCACTTGCCTTCAGTATTTCATAATAAAAGTCTCTTGCTTTGTCTATAGTATTTATTCAAACGATACCTCACCCCTTCATATCTGAATATAACACCCATTGGAGCATCCCACCTATACTGTATCCCTCTTTTCTTCAGCTCCGCTACCAAAAATCCAAAATCCCTTCTAAACTTTAACATCGCTGGTGGTAGCTCCTTGAAAACACAAATCATGTTCCCGTCTATTTGAAGAGAAGAGTAAAAAGACTTCTGCAAGATGTCATTTCTAAAATTTCTCTCAGTAAAATATATCACAACATCTCTTGGTAATTGCCTTTGTAGTGCTATACGTGAATTTACTCTGTAAATTTTATCAATCTTAGCAGAAATCTCACGAGGATCATCCACTTTTAATAACGTGGCCAAAGCATCGGCACAAACTTTTCTTAAGTCCTTTCTAGGGTTTTCTCTTAAACCTCTCAGTCTGATAGCGTACTCCATAGATCTAAATTGTATCATAATAATCTCATTATCCATCCTTTGCATATTCCCCTCCACTTCCACAAATTTCAGATCCGTTTCTTTCATTTTAGTTTCCAAATCCAAAACCAGTTGCTCCACCTTACTATCCACCTTAAGAACAACTTCTGACAGACCCGTGGCTATTGCTTGCATGTTTTTATCAAGTTGATCATACTTTTTATGGTATCCTGGACCATTTCTTTAACCTATATAGCCACATGCTTTTATATTTGATTGTACGTCGCCCCGAGTCCCTTCGCGGAGAGGGCGCGACTGATAAATTGAATCAAATTAAATTGAATCAAATAAATAAAACCTCATTAATTTCTTTACCTATAATGTCCTTCAAATCGGCTTCCGGTTCCGGCGGCTGACGGCGACGGGCAGAGACTGCTCGCCCCGTGCATCCCCGGTGGGCTCCCCACTCCTTGGGGGGCACAGGACGCCCCGGAGAGGCGTTCTGCTGGAGGAGCGGCGCGGCGGGAGGACCCCTGCATCGGCGGCGGCCGTCGGGGGGCTCCCCCTTTGCTCCAGGCACCGAGAAGCACGAAGGGGAGGCGTGCTGAAGCGTCTTCGCTGTGAGACTGTCCGGAAGAAAAAAAGACAGTTGAAGGATGCAGCAGTGGTGCGGTGAGGTGTAGACTCCCTTCATACCTATTACCAACTCTAAAACTTGTCAGTTGTGTTAATTGGAACTTTTGGCTAACTTGGAGAAGTGCGGCTGGAGGGGAGGGGGATTTTCCCCCCCCCCTTGGACAAGCGGCTAGAAACAAACGTGCTCGTAGCCCCAGGGAAGGAGGAGGGGGAGAGCCAAACCAAAGAGGTCATACTCCAACTAAATGGTTCTTCAGATTTAAACCTTTAGGTTTCAAGAAAATGTGATCTGGAAGCCTTGGGAACTTTGAATTTTGAAAACTTTATTTGTTGCCTCAGTACCCAAAGTTGGCAGGGCAAGATGGCACACTTCCGTTGTCTTCATAAAAGGTGAACTTGACTCCACCTCTTAGCTTCAGGCTTCCGGTCTTTGTCTCCGTGTTATTTGGATAATTCTCTTGTGGATTGTTTGCTTTTGAACTTTTTGGAGTGAAAAACGTCTGTTCCCTGCCAGGGTGATTAGAGAGTTCCCTTGTGCCTGGTCTCTCTACCCCCCGGACTCCCTTGGCTGCTCTACCACTCTGACTGATTCTTCTCTATACTGACTGGACTCTTTATTACTAACAATGACATCTAAAAGACCACCTCCTGGAAAGTCTGGCTTTGCTGCCCCTGCCCCAACATCTGCAACCTCAAGTCCGAGCACACAATCAACATTGACAGTCTTTAAACAAGTTAAAACTGCGGACTTGGAGTTTCACCAAATGTTTCAGCAAATTCTACAGGGACAAGAGGAAATAAAGAAACAACTGAAGGACATGAAAGAAGAAATTAGAGGGAACCAGGAAAAAATTAATAAGAACTCACAGAGACTGGATCTCTTGGAGCAGGGGGCGGCTGAGATGAGGGGGGGGGGTGGAGGGCGCGCAAAAGGGAAACAAAGAGCTTGACACACAACAAATGAAAATAGAGTTTGAGAGAATGTCCTTTTATCTTAGGTTTCAGAATGTGATGGAAACAGATGATGAAAACATTAGGGGCATCATGACAACTATCTTGGCTGAGTATACTCAGAAAGAAAAACAACAGATGGGGTGGGAAATAGACCTGGTTTATAGAGTGAACTCCGCATATGCTAGAACACACAATGTCCCCAGGGAGGTACACATTAAATTTCTTAGGAAAAGCACAAGAGATGAAATTCTGAATACACAAAGGGGACAAGCCCTGATATACAAAGATAAGGAGATAACCATACTGAAACAGATCCCCAAGAAAGTGAGGGAGAAAAGAAAATATTATACGTAATTGGCAAATAAATTATACCAGAAGAGGGTGTGGTTTCGTTGGTTGCTGCCTGAAGGTATGTTAATATTCTGGGAGGAGACAAGGGTCAGAATTAATACACCCATAGAGGCGCAGGCCTTTATGGAAAAAATAAATTACTCCTAGAAAAACCAGAAGACATCCCAGTAGATGCACAAGACACGGGAGGGGCCGGAGCACTGCCAACAGGGGGAGATGGGGCGACATCAAGAAAGCTCAGATCACACAAATAAGTAAGAAAATCCACATGACATAAATTGATTGAAATTACTAATGAATCTACCACACTGACTATATGTTATTATATAATATTTGAATGCTATGCAAATGTACACCATGAGTCTGGAGGGGGGGTATACCTACCGCAGTTTGCGGCTGCCACAATTTGTAACTTTCCCCATACCTTTTCCTTTTGTAAAACACCAAAAAACCAATAAAACTTTGTTTAAAAAAAAAGTCCTTCAAATCCTGGAGGTTTATTGTAGCACCTGGGGGAGCCACCCCTTGTTCCGTTGCCATGCTTAACAAAAAAAAAAGAAAACACTTCTTCCCAACTTTCTCACAAAATGCTCTTCCAAGTGGATCAGGTTATATAAACTAACTTTAGAGTTGTTAATAGTTATTTCAGCCGTTCCACCTTTACTCCCTTTCCACCTCCAGCTGTCACCAATCAGTTAACTTTCGTTTTCTTTAAGTTTTCAGCTATAAATTAACACCATTTTGAAGCCTTTGTTCTGAATCCTTTGTTCTAAGCCCGTGCCTTTCAAGTTCAGCAATACCGTTCTTTAACAAAATTTTTCAAACTTTGAACTTAAGATACTTGCAAATATTTCCTTCTTGGGTTGCTTGGAGTTAAATGTTGTTCACGGCATCTTGCTCCGCTAAATCCTTAGCGGAGGATCCCAGTAGACCGGAGCTTAAAGCAGCTGCAAAGGGGGGCTCTCCTTGCCCACACCCCAGAGGCTTTTACTGTTTTTAATATGACTGTACACCGCCCCGAGTCCCTTCTGGGAGAGGGGCAGTCTAGAAATCAAATAAAAGTTAAAGTTAAAGTTATAAAACCTTCTGGAGGGCTACACAAGTGGCTCTACCCGGCAGTGCTAGCTCTCTCCTAAATTCCTGAGGAGTTCGGAGTGTCCAAGGCGTTTACAATCTTTAAAAAAACGCCTCTACAGGCTACTGAGTCGACAAGCTCAAAAAAAGCCTGCCCGCGACGTCCGTAGCACAACCCAGAAGTCTTTGCTGGTTTTTTTTTTTTAATGTAGCTTAAGACTAGTTCTGTGCCAATTCTCTTATGGTCTCATTTCTGATTTTATCTCTTCTGGTAACTCCAGCAGATTTTCCCAAACCTCAAATGTCCGTGGTGACTTACTTTTGTTTGTTTATCTTTTATTGTAAGTGTCCATGTTTGGCACTGGTAACATAGAGTGGGGACAAATCTGCATTGGATGAGATGCCTCTTTGGGCTCATCACTACTGCCTTATGTTGTTATGCTGTGATATTATTAGCCACCTCAGTTAGGATGCTTTTCAAAAGAGAAATTGTGTCATTCTAGTTGGTACAAGTGTCAGAGGATTTGGGATGTTGATTTACAAAGAAGTTAAAAAGAAGTTACTAAAATATTACCAAAACTATTTTTCCCTAAGCAGGCAAAGCAGAGCCAATAAAGTTTTCCCGAGTGAGAATGAGAGAAACTTAATGGTCTCCTGGCCTAACTCATTGAAATCAAATGGTAGCAATAAAGGAGAACATTTGCAGCTGAGGGTTGAAATGAGAGGTCCTTAGTGCTCTCTGAGCTTGGTTGTTTCCTTGAAGACATTTTTTGACCTAACTAAGTAACATCATCAGCGCTAGTAGGAAGTGGGGTTTGCTCTCAGTTTATACTCAAAGCACTAGAATACAGAGTCTTTTGGGTGTGGGAGAAAAATCAGTGCTCCTGTTGAACCAAATTCAACAGGACCTTCAAACAAAGCCTTTCTCAATCTCTTGTAAGATGACAACTTACACAGATAGAACATCAGCACAGCAAGAACGAAGAAGATGGAAACCAATATTTTAGTTCTTTTTTTGCCTCGATCTGAATCCAGGTAGTCACTGAATCTCTCGAAAACATTCTTTGGTACTAAAAGAAGACAAATGGGTCATTTAATCAATTGTGAGGATGACCCTTTCTTTCCCCTGACCCCTCCTCTTTCCTGCAAGGTGGTCTCATGCATTCCAGGCAAAGGACCCCTCCATTTGTACTTGCAATTAGACCCCTGAAACAATCTTTCTATGGAATCGAGTCGTTTGGGAGAACACATTCTCTGGACTTAACCTCAATGGAGACGCTATGGAAAAGGAGGCAACATCTGCAACGCTTTCTAGAAATTGATAGGAAATCAGAAGAGCATAAGCAACCTACGTGGAGGTTTGGGAGGTGGTTTGGGAGCCATTTTATCTTCTTAGTCCAAATGAGCATCCATCCTGTATTGGAGTTTTTAGAACATGACACAGGTTAATTAAAAAAATAAACCATGTATATTCAAAAATACAATATACTTCTTCCCCTGGAGTTTTATCTTTTATGTCATTAAAAACCCAGAACTGAAGAATCTAGAGCTCTGCATGGACCACCCAACCCATATGCAGCTGGGTCCTCAGTCTGCAAAGTATCTTAACTGGCCTTGTAGTGATCCTTGGACTCGTTTACTCTGGCTGATTACTGACCGTAGAGCCTTTCCTGCAAAACCGTAACTTTCCCTCCCGTTATCTAGCATGTGAAAAAGAGATTGGCTGCTAGGACCTCCGTCTTCCTTCTCCTTGATCCAAATGGGAGAAAATGTTTAGGATCCTTAGATCATTACAAGGAAACTGAACCCTGAAACCTTTGTAGAACATTTGCATACATCCAGACGCCCAATCAATAAGGCATCTTTTAGATGTGCTTACGGGTTCAAGAATAAAGGAAGGAGATGACACAGAGGATATCCTTGTTGCTACTTGAAGATTGAAATCAGACTGCCACTTGTCCAGTGCAATGACCAAGTGGAGCTCCCTTCTTTCATCATATTACATCACAATGGCTTAGTCAACCAATAATCAGCCAGCACAGCAGCCACATGTGAAGGAGAGTGCCCCAGGGATGCCGGTTGCTCAACCAGTTTGACTTCACCCCATCTCATTCATATATTCCCAACTCAGCTCAGAACTTCTCTCAGACTTCCATTGAGTTGATGAACTTCCTGTTTAGCTGCTATGACAACAATTGCTCTTGGAACCCTTGTTATGTGGGGCATCCAGCAGCAGGTAGAAGTGCTGCTATGACTGTCCCCAGAGGTGGAAATTCAGAAAAGGCAGAGGTGGGGGATGGCTGTAATGTAACAACTAGCACTATGGAACATGAATGAATGACATTTGAATGATGAGCTTCTGAGAAATGTCCACATGTGGGACTTTGACCATACCAACCTACCGTTGCTTAGATGCACCTGCAGAAGTTTCTTCTACTTCAGCCTCTGACTTTCTTCCTGATAGGTTCCAGGACTCTGATTTGACCTCTAAAAAAAAGCAAATTCTGCTGTTTGAAGCGGTTAATGGTTTTGATCATCATGGAATTCTGCATCAAAATCTGGATATTTTTTTTAAAAAAGGGTATACAGTACATATAAAGAGGAAGAGAATCCTGCATCTGCCGAGATAAGATGAACATAGCATTGCTTTATTTGCCAGGGTAGAGTTGTATAATTGGATATTATACTTCACACCACAACAACGGATGATCTCACAGTAATACACTGAGACACATCAGCCTCACTTTGATCTTCACTGAAGACTGAAAACCCAGGATATTGTTTCTCCTTTCCTTTCCTCTCACCCCACCCTCTTTATTCTTCCTTCATGCAACAACATTGGGCATTGTACCATTTTATTTCCTCTGCAGAAAGACAAGACATTGGAAAACATTGAAGTGCACCAGACAAAGGTATTCATTGTGTCCCTGGCATGCACAGAAGCAGAATTTATTTACTGGCTCCAAAAGTTGAGATTGATCCTGAAGAAATCATGTCCTGCAGAAGTCCTAAAGGTGCTTTTTCCAAAAGGCAACTGGACTTTCTTGGGGTGTTTTTTTTTTCTTTTGTTGAAAATATTTCACTTTTTATCCAAGAAGCTTCTTCCGTTCTAATCTCCCTGGAGGAGTAGCAAAAGGCTTTCAAAGATTGTCCAGTTGCCTTTTGGGGGGAAAAAAAACCATCTTTGGGCCAACCATGAACTGGATGATTGAGAATCTCCATTAAACATCTCTTGTAGGTTTCCAGAAATCCGTCAAGCAGTGGTGTCAAAAATGTCTCTCTGCCTTCGCAGAGTTTATTTGGCTTTTATACAGTTTTAACAAGCAAAGCACAGAGCAACAATATATTGTTTTGGTTTACTCCCCCATTTTTTCCCTAGTGAATCCAGAATGCTATTCAGGCCAAGGTTGAATCTCACATAACTCCCTGATTCGGCCCGTCTCTACTTGGTGAGATAGTGGGCTAAAAGATAACAGGCTACTCGAGACCATAGCTGTAATGCATATGTCTATGCATAACCTTTCCTTTATTCCTTTATTCATTCACTAAGGAACCCACATCTGTACTACATCTATTTTCAATCCACCTTGGACTGTCACCTCATTTTTATGATATCTCCACCTGCTTCACCTTCACGTCCTGGAAATATTTGGAACATTTTTCCCTCCAGCTCCCCAGTAACATCTCAGCCTCTGGCTATTAACTATTAACTTTTACCATCTGCACCCTTACCCAATTGGGTTTTAATATTTTATCAATCTACTCAAGGCTAGACCTGCTCCGCCTGCGAGAGGCCCCTCTCTCGCAGGTACGGCCCTTGGCCCTTTCAAGGGCCTGCCTTGATGACGGGTTTGTGAACCCCGAGAGGTGGAAGAAACGGAGGCTGAGGGGCTTTTTATCTAAATGTTTTTTATTGCTATTAAGGGGTTCCAGGGAGGGGGGGTGGGATAACCAGGCCGGGAGAGGAGCCAGTGCCAGTGCCGGACGGGCAGGTGAGTCCGGGAAGGAAGTGAGCGGAGTGGGGGGGGAGAAGGAACAAGTTATTCCAACAGGGGGTTGTTTGATTACAACGGTCGCGGGGAGGGGGGGATGCGAGGACAAGAGAAGATCACAAGGTCGGTTGGGAGACCGTGGCTGCTGGCTACGCCCGGTCGTTTGTACCAACCCCCGCAACCTAGGTGGTCAGGAACTACAGAGCCGGGGCCTGCGGCTGATGCTTTGCAATGCAAGGTCCGTAACCAACAAGGCCCCCCTCATTAATGAATTGATCTCTGAGGGGGAGCTGGACCTTGCAGGGATAACGGAGACCTGGTTGGGCCACGAGGATGGTTTACCCCTCGTGGAAATGTGACCACCAGGTTTCCGTGCATTCCATCAGCCTCGGGCCCTGGGTAAGGGTGGTGGGGTGGCGGTAGTTATATGGGAAGGTCTAGAGCCGAGGGAGTTCACTGTTCCTCAGATATCCGGGTGTGAGTCCCTTGGTGTGAAATGGGGCCCAGGGAGGCAGGTGGGTTTGCTGATTGTATACTTGGCTCCTCGCTATACATCAGCGGCCCTGCCCGAGCTCCTCGAGCTGATCTCGGAGACGGCGGTTGAGATCCCCAAGCTTGTGGTTATGGGGGATTTCAACCTGCCGTCGACGGGAGCAGCATCTGAGGTGGCTCGGGAGTTCATGGCTTCCATGACAGCCATGGGCCTGACCCAATTAATTCAGGGCCCCACACACGAAGGGGGCCCCACACACGAAGGTGGCCACACACTGGACCTTGTTTTTGTATCTGAGCAGTGGACGAGTGATCTGGGTATAGGGGACCTGGTTGTCACACCCCTGTCATGGTCAGATCACTCATGTCTCCGGCTGGACTTCCCTGGCGCTACCCCCCACCGCGAGGAGGCGGGACCAGACGGTCCAAGCTGGTACCGCCCCAAGCACCTGATGGAACCGGATAGGTTCCAGACGGAGCTTGGGCCATTACCTGTAGCCCTGACCCGCGCTCGGTCGGAGGACCTAGCGGCCGCCTGGAATAGGGCGGCGGCTGGGCCCTTGGACCGGGTTGCGCCTTTGCGACCTCTCCTGCGACAGCGACCCACCCGGGCTCCTTGGTATACCGAGGAGCTGAGGGTGATGAAGCGCCATAGGAGACGTCTAGAGAGCAGGTGGAGGTCCTCACGCTCCGAATCTGATCGAACACAGGTAAGAGCCTATTTACGGACCTACCTTGTGGCATTAAGGGCGGCCAAACGTAGATATTGCGCCGCTCTTATTGCGTCCGCGGATAACTGCCCTGCCGCCCTGTTTAGGGTGACCCGCTCCCTCTTGTCACAGAGGACGCGGGGGGCACCCTTGCAGGGCAGAGCAGAGGAGTTTGGGGAATATCTGCAGGACAAAGTCACTCAGATTCGGAGTGGATGGGCCCCCCTCAGTGGACCAGACGGGCTGCCAACAGCGAGTCTTGTGAGACCATCCTGGGAGGAGTTTGATTCTGTTGCCCCCGAGGATTTGGATAGGTTGCGTGGACGGCTGCGACCCACCACATGTTTAATGGACCCGTGTCCCTCCTGGTTGGTACTGGCATCTTGGGAGGTGACCCGAGGCTGGCTTCTGGGCCTGGTGAATGCCTCATTGGGTGAGGGATCCTTGCCAACCGCCTTGAAGGAGGCGGTGGTGAGGCCCTTACTTAAGGGGCCTTCGCTTGACCCAACGGAGCTAGCTAATTACCATCCAGTCTCCAACCTTCCCTTTTTAGCGAAGGTTGTTGAGAATGTGGTGGCGCAGCAGTTTCCACGACACCTTGACGAATCCAATTATCTAGACTCACGCCAGTCCGGCTTCCGACCCGGGCCCAGCACGGAGACAGCCTTGGTTGCGTTGGTCGATGATCTCTGGAGGGCCAGAGATAGAGGTTGTTCCTCTATCCTGGTCCTATTAGACCTCTCGGCGGCTTTTGATACCATCGACCATGGTATCCTATTGCGCCGGTTGGAGGGGATAGGAGTCGGAGGTACCGTTCTGCGGTGGTTCGGCTCCTACCTCTCCGACCGGAAGCAATGTGTGTTGACAGGGGGACAGAGGTCGACCCCGAGGCCACTCACTTGTGGAGTGCCACAGGGGTCGGTCCTCTCGCCTCTCCTGTTCAACACATATGTGAAGCCGCTGGGTGAGATCATCCGTGGTTTTGGGGTTGTGTGTCACTTCTACGCTGATGATACCCAGCTGTATATTTCAACCCCAAACCACCCCAACGAGGCTGTCGAAGTGATGTCCCGGTGTTTGGAAGCCGTCGGGGTCTGGATGGGGCACAACAGACTTAAACTCAACCCCTCCAAGACTGAGTGGCTGTGGCTACCGGCACCTCGGTTCAGCCAGCTGATTCCATCGCTGGCCATAGGGGGCGAACAATTGCCCCCTGTGGAACGGGCGCGCAATTTGGGCGTCCTCCTTGATGCCCGGCTGTCAATGGATGACCATGTGGCAGCCGTGGCAAGGGGGGCGTTCCACCAGGTTCGCCTGGTGCGCCATTTGCGCCCCCTACTGGACCGGGATGCCCTACGCACGGTCACTCATGCGTTGGTGACGTCCCGCCTGGATTACTGCAATGCTCTCTACATGGGGCTGCCCTTGGGACGCGCCCGGAGACTGCAGTTAGTTCAGAACGCAGCCGCGCGGGCTGTGATGGGGAGTACGAGGTACTCCCACGTAACACCTCTCCTGCGCGAGCTGCACTGGCTACCTGTGGTTTTTCGGGTGCGTTTCAAGGTGCTGATTACCATCTTTAAAGCGCTCCATGGTACGGGACCTAGTTACTTGCGGGATCGCATCCTCCCACATACATCCCTGCGGCCAATTCGCTCACACAGAGAGGGACTTCTCCTGGTGCCGTCCACTAGGCAATGCCAACGGGCGACACCAAGGAGTAGGGCCTTCTCTGTGATGGGCCCAACCCTCTGGAATGACCTCCCCCCCGACATTAGAATCACTACTGACCTCCGCTCCTTCCGGCAAAAATTGAAGACTCACCTGTTCCGATTAGCAGGCCTGGCATAATTACAACTGTCCCTCCTGGCAAATGTATTAACTGGTTATTTTAGAGGTATTGTTTTTAACTTATTGTGTGTGTTTTAGGGGTTCAAAATCCTATATTTATATATATTGCTTTGTACAGTTCTTTTAATTCCATTTTTAACCTCCTCCATTCCAACTGTACATATTCAATTTTTATTGTATTTTGATATATTTTGCATGGACTGTACACCGCCCCGAGTCCCTTTTTGGGAGAGGGGGCAGTCTAGAAGCATGAATAATAAATAATAAAAATTCCAACATCTGGTTCTGCTAATTAGGTGAGCTTGTGGGTATCCAAGATAACCAGCTACTGAGATCATGGTAGCTTCCTACGCATGTCTTTACGTAAGATTACCTCTCATTCCTTCAATCTGTCGTACAGAAGTACACTTTGCCAGCAGCTCTATATTACTCAGGACTCATCTGGTTTCTGACAGCTGTTTTTCACAGCCATTCTGCTTTTGATAGTCAGAAAAAGTCCTCCCATTGATCCCGACTTCTCCTGTAACTCCTGCCTGGCAAATTCTCAAAGAGATCAAGGAAAAGGCATAGCAGGGTGGGCTACCAATTCTCTGCCCCCCATGGAGATGATCCCTCTGAGAAGAGAAATGACGGTGAAAGTCTTCTAGTGCCAGAACATGGATGGCATAACAAGAGAAGGAAATCTCTTCTGGAGATGTTTCCAGCAGTTCTCTGCTAGACTACTAGACACGTATTCAAGAAATTGCATGGCTGGAGATTTCCGGGTGAGGAATAGTGAATTAGCATGTCTCGTATCGAGTGGAGACGATGGCCATAGGGAGACCAAATGACCGACAAGCAGACTGGTCCCCAAAATCTTCATTAGACATAGAGAGGATGGGAGACTACCCACTTGGAGGCTGAAACGTATGAATGGTTGCAGGAATTGGGTATGTCTAGAAGGCAGGAAAAGAAGTAATTGATTGAAACGAACAGACAGAACCAGCCTAGAACTAAGGGGAAACTTCCTGAAGTGGGAACAATAAGCCAGTGGAATGGCTTCCCTCCAGAAGTTGTGGCCGTTTCATCACTGGAGCTTTTAAAAAGAGACTGGACAGCCATATTGTCAGACGGATACAGGGATTGCTGCTTGAGCAGGGGGTGGGACTAGAAGACCTCCAAGATCCCTTCCAACTCTGTTATTCTGTTAAGTAGGTGTTAACTGGTGGTATATTCAGCTTAACTCAATTGCTTCACCTTCCTGCTGCAGCCTCCCTCTGACAGGTGCCACCCACCTCCCCTTTGATGCCAAACCTTCCAGAACCTTCCCACTCAGCATTCGAGTAATTGGCTGCCTAACATTCTCTCTCTCAGGATTCCACACAGGAAAAAAACTTTAGTGCAATCATTCCTTCTGGTCTGGGTTTTTTTAAAAGCACACCTCTATTTCATGGCAAGTTTCCATAGGAATCAAGAAGTAAGAAGCATGCTAAAGTTTCTAAATTCAGCAGAGAGCAGCTGATGGGAGGGACATGATGTGTGTGTGAAGTGATAGAGGAGAGAGAGAGATGAATAGATAAAGAAAAGGGGACTGACCTAAAGCACCTGAAAGCAGAACAAGAAGCAATGGATGGAAACTTATTTGGGGGCTGGGGGGAAGGAACAACCAAAACTAAGGAGAAATTTCCTGACAGAACAATTAATCAGTGGAACAATTTGCCTCCAGAGGTTCTGGGTGCTGCAATACTGGAGGCTTTTAAGAAGAGATTGGAAAATCATTTGTCTGAAATGGTGTAGAGTTTCTTGCCTGAACAGGGGGTTGGACTAGAAGACCTCCAAGGTCCCTTCCGAATAGCAAGTCCAAGAAGCACCTCACAAAAGAAGGCCCTTAGACTGGACGTCACTCCCTATCCACACCACTTGGACCAATGATCTTGGTGAGAATTGCTGAACCTATGCCATTCTCCATCATCCAAGCCCAGAGCTGGACCCAAAGGACACCTGTCTTGATGGTACCAAAAGGCACCAAGAGGTCAAAGAGGCAGGATGTACCCACCACCCTCATCCTGTTCTCACCAGATTTCATCCAGGGAAATCAATGACTCTGGACGGCTTACAAACAATAAAGTTTGCACAGCAGGAACTAAATAGAATGAATACAAAAAAGACGGGTTTTTTTTTTTCATTCTTTTTTATTTGCCCCTTAATTTGCTAAACAAGACAGTGTCCAAAAGGCAGGATGGAAAAGGTGTTTGGAAGCTGATGTCAAAGCCCAGGATTCTTTCATGCTCTCACACTGGCTGACAGGGGCAACTGTTTTTAAGAGGCGATTGGCATTTTTTTGTCGCTGAGCTCCTCAAATACAATTTTGTGGAACGTTCAGCAAAGAATTAGGTCATCCATTTGTCCTCAGGTCTTTTCTTGCAAATGCCTCTTCCTATTGTGTAACAGCTCTCAGCAAACCAACATCTCAATTTTGAATGACATGAATTAAGCAGTCTTCCACAGGTGTTACTCTTTGGATCCCCTTTCCTCCAGTATCTGAAAAGAAGAAACAACGGCCGTCAGTCCTCCAGACAAAATGAGTATCATTTATAGACTTTGGAGCACGAAATAAATATTCAGTCCATTCACCTCCTTCCCTCACCTCAGTGGGCGTTTCTAACAACTCCAAATGTTGGTCTCTGGTTGATTTGGCAGAGAAACAGAGGTGGGGTTGGTGACACATCTCCCCCTCCATCCTTTTGAAAGATTGCATATCTCTAGGAATCTTTTTTTTTTAATGGATCGTGGCACCCTTCTTGGTTGCTTCAGGAATTGAGGCTTGGGGAGAATTCTGGAGTGTTTCTATTCCCATCTTCACTGGTGATTTCACTTGGGGGTGGTAGGGGGAGGAGAAGACAGGCTGATGGGTACTCGTTGGTGGGGCACTGTAGACTTTGGTCCTTTCCTCATCATTATATCCCTTCAAGAAAGCATTGGGGAAGGTCCTCCGTCAGTTCAGGGCTCAGTGTCATCCCCATGTGTGATGGAATATGCACCTGCAGGGGGCGCAGTGGAGAGAGATTTGGCCATACAGAGTTTTCCCTGGAAGAGGCCAGGATTAAGAGTCTGTGAAGTCCTGGATGAAGAAGAGGGGGCGAGGTTCAGGGTAGCCACACCTTAGAATCTCTGAGATGATATCTAGTAGGCTAGAATATTATAGCTTTAGCTTGGCAAGATTCTGTCCATTGGGTGCAGATAAAGAGTTGAACTCCATATGTTGTGTCACCTCTAGGGCCAACACAATGCTAAAGATAAGCAAACTTTAGATCTCCATCCCAAGCCAAGGGGATCACACGATGGAAAACTTGTGCCTGGGGACTGTTAGGATCCTGATGGGATAAACACATGGAGGATGAAGCCAAGCAAGATGGCTTCCTTCATTTGAGGTGGCCAACCAGGTCCAGAGCTGTCTTCTAAGTGGGAGACAACAGTACCTAGCAAGAGTGTCCATCCCTTGGGTGTTCCTGGACTTGTGGCTATCGCTGAATGGAGTACAGCGATAGCCACATGGAGGACAAACACTTGGGAACAGAAACAGGGCCACACCATAACATGCCACAAATGTGCTCTACGCAAGGATGCTGTCAACCTCTGCTTTTCTGCTTGCTTTCGGCTGCCATTGAAACGGAGAGTGGGGGGATGACATGGTATTTGGGAGGGGAAGCTTCAGCACAGGAGTGAATGAAGATGGGAGTGGTTTTCTCACCATCTACTGCGTATGCTGCAGATAGTGGAATTGTCGCCAAGGCCAACCGTCGGGCATACCAACCTGATGATGGGTTTTGAAGATGCAGCCCACATGACACCTGTGGGGTGTGCGGATTGGACTGGGTAATGGGGTTACCAGGGGGAGGGAGTTGGGTCACATATTGATATCTATGATTACGCGCGCTTTTGTCTCAGATCTTGCTTTGCCTAGCTGCTATCTATTCATAACCAGTAAAAGTATTCTTAATTCTGAAATATGGAGTTGAGTGGTTTCTTTCTTGGTTACTAATGGAGGCTGCCCTGACATTAAGCAATAACTCAGTTTGACATTCAACCCAGAGTTAACACCTTCCGAGGGGAGTGCAACAAAATCTCAAACTTCAAAAGAATGTCCCACCCAGGCAGCGACCAGGAGGAAGACATGGGAGCATCTGCATCCTCTTGCCCTCTAGAAACGGAGCAAATGGCTGGATTACACTTGGAAGAACAATCCGTTCTCCCCAGATGAACATTGGGAGTGGGACAGAAGTATGATTCCGATGAAACTCCATTTAGGGTCACCACAAGGAGACAGAGGTGATGATGTCCCAGGCCATGAAACTCTTCGAAGAGGCTTGGGAGAGGCGACGTTTACGTGAGAGTGGTCCTGAAAGCGAATATCTTCTCCCAGAAACAGAGGGGGGAGCCGCAGAGGGTCTGTTCTGCCCGAGAGAGACTGGGGATGGATGGTGGTGATGATCATGATGAACGAGCCCCAATCCCAGTAGCAGTGGCTGTCAGAGCCATCCCAAGAGGGGGAGAGGCCCCCCTCAGATGCCGGATGGCCAAAATTCCTCCACTTGGTATGAAATTTGGTGGGGAGTCAAAGAATCTTGGATTTTTCCTTGTTCAAGCATGGAATTACATGCGTCAATTTGACGAAGACTTACCTACAGAAGAAGCCAAGGTAGGAGTCGTTACCATGGCATTAGAAGATAAAGCAGTGGCTTGGATGGTTGCCCTGCATAATGCTGACTCCCCCCTACTGAGAGACTATAATAGATTTATGGCTGCCCTGAGGAAACGCTTTGATGATCCTCTCACAGAGCAAAAAACTAGAACTAAATTTAAAACCCTCACCCCGGGGAACAGGCCAGTTGCTGAATATATACAAGAATTTCGTGAATTGTCTGTTTATATGAGGGGTTGGTCCGAACAGGCCCTGTTGGATGGCTTCATGGACGGTTTAAACAAAGATATATACCAGAACTGTGTAAACAGCCCCCTCACCCCACATATTGCAGCCCTGGTATGAATTGGCAGCGGATGTGGAAATTGATTTAGCCCGAGACAAGTACCATGATGACAGTGAAAAAGAGAAGGCTACTCCCCCCCCAAACCCTCCAAAGAACTCCAAAAGGAGGGAAAAGTTGGTCTACTAACAAGCCCCAAGCCATCATCTGTTTCCGTTGCAGGAAGGAGGGGCACATAGCAGCAAACTGCCGCACCAAGATGGGACCAAACCCTTCTGCTGGGGGAAAGAGAAAATCAGACAAATAGCCCGGGAAAAGAAGGGAAACTGCCATGAAAGGGGTGGAGCCTACTGCACAGTTCCATCCTACTCCAGGGGAGGAGTTACCATCCTCCTCATCGGAGGAAAGTGAAACCGAATCTGATGACGAACATTTGGTAACAGGTGCAAAGCCTGTTAATGTTAAACCTAACCTAGCAGCCACAGGGCAAGAAAAAATTGAGGGGGAGGAGAAAATCCCAAAAGAATATTGGGACCTAAAGGATGTTTTCAGTGAGAAATCCTCTGATAAATTACCCTCTCACCGTGCAACAGATTGCAGTATTGATATCCTCCCGGGGGTGAAACTTCCAAAACCCCAAATCTACTCAACGACCCTCCGTGAAATGGACAAATTACGGAAGTTTATTGACAAAAATTTACAAAGGGGGTTTATTGAACCTGCCAGGCCCCGAGTGGCTGCTCCAGTGTTGTTTAGAGAAAAGAAAGATGGCTCCTTTCGTCTCTGTGTGAACTATAAGAACTTGAATGCAGTGTCTGTACACAATGTTTATCCCTTCATCCCTCTGATGAAGGACATGTTGGCCCAATTGCATAAAGGGAAGATTTTTACGAAATTGGACTTAAGGGAGGCTTATTACAGAGTCAGGATTAAAAAGGGAGATGAATGGAAAACTGCTTTCAATTGCCCACTTGGTTGTTTTCAATTTCAGCGGTTTTCATGCAACTAATAAATGAAGTTTTGCATGACCACCTGTACAAGGGCATGATAGCCTATCTTGAGGACATCCTTATTTACACTGAAACACGTGAAGAACACGTGACATTGGTGCGTTCAGTTCTCAAAAAACATAAAGCGGAGCTTTATGCCAAATTGTCTAAATGTGAATTTCATCAGGAAAAAATTGACTACCTTGGTTATCGCATCTCCCACAATGGCATCGAAATGGACCCAGGTAAAGTCCAAGCTGTCACCAAATGGGCACCCACCCCCGCACTCGCAAACAATTACAGAGTTTCTTGGGATTTGCAAATTTTTATCGTCAATTTATTCCCTCCTTCGCCAGCATTGCGCTACCCATTACAAATGTCCTAAAGTCAAACGGAGAGGCCAAACCCAAACTGGGGAAGCCATTGAAATGGACTATGGAATGTCAGGCCGAGTTCGAAAAACTGAAGCGGCTCTTTGCAGCTGAACCAGTTTTGAAAGACCCGGACATGGATGCACCATTTATCGTTCAAGCTGACGCGAGTGACGTAGAGGTGGGGACAGTGTTACTTCAAACAAACACTGACGGGCACCTGCCACCTTGCGCTTATAGCTCCCGAAAACTGACAGAGACAGAGAGACGATGAGCTATATGGGAAAAAGAAGCTTTTGCTGTCAGGTGGGCTTTGGTGACCTGGCGACATTTCCTTGAGGGAACTAAACACCCTTTTGAGGTGTGGACTGATCACAAAAATCTGAAGGCGTTAAAGACCCCTCGAAAGCTGTCTCCTAAAAAAATGCGTTGGGCGCAACATTTCAACCGGTTCATCCCTGGAGGGAAAAACTTCATGACTGATGCATTATCCAGACTCCCACAATACAACAGTTCCAAGCTAAGCGTGGTTCTTCCAGTCATCCCAGCAAAGAGTCTTGCTGCCCCAATGGTTACCAGAAGCCAAAGCAACTCTAATTTGGAGGTCAAAACAGACCTCATCTGCAAACTCAAGGAAGGCCTTGAGTCCGATTACTGGTTTAAGAAACATTCAAATGAATGCACCATGAAAGATGGACTGGCTTGGATAGGTGCTAAATTGTATGTTCTTGCAAGCATGAAGTCTTTGGTGTTACAACGAGCTCATGATTCCCACATGGCAGGGCATTTTGGGTTTGTGAAAACTCTGTATCTCATTAAAAGACAATTTTGGCGACCATCTTTGAAAAAAGACATTGAGTCATATGTGGCCAGTTGCACCATATGTGTTGCCGCTAAGCAGCCACCAGGAAAGACCCAAGGCCTGCTTCAAGGTGTAGCCCGTCTTGAATCCCCGTGGAAGGAAATATCAATGGATTTCATTGTCGAATTACCGGAGAGTCAAGGAAATACTGTGGTCTGGGTGATCACGGACTTGTTCTCTAAACATGTTCATTTTGTGCCTTGTTCCAAGATCCCTTCAGCTAAACCTTTGGCTAAATTGTTTATTACACATATATACCGTTTGCATGGGGTGCCGGAACGCATAATATCAGATAGAGGGGTACAGTTCACCTCCCTCTTCTGGAAGGAGTTTTTGAAGTTGATTGGCTCCGCCCAGGGGTTAAGCTCCGCAAAACCATCCTCAGACTAATGGGGCTTGTGAAAGGACTAACTCTGTTTTGGAGCAGTACCTCTGGTGTTTCATCAATTATCAGCAGGATAATTGGATTGAACTGTTACCACATGCTGAAGTAGCGTACAACAACTCTGTGCACAGCAGCATCGGTTTCACCCCGTTTAGACTTGTGGTTGGGCAGGACTTTGTACCTATCCCAGAATTACCCCGTGAAAAGCCACAAGTCTTATCCCTCTCCGAGTGGAGTGACCAGCTCCAAAGGGTTTGGCCTATAGCCCGAAAGACATTGGAAGCTGCTCATCGAGCACACAAGAAACAAGCTGACAAAAAGAGGGTAAAAGAAAGGGAGTACAAGATTGGGGATCAAGTTTTTCTGTCTACCAAATTTCTCCAAACTACCCAAAAGTCGAATAAATTAGGGCCTAAGTATGTTGGTCCGTTTCCTATTGTGAAGATCATTAATCCTGTTTCTGTACGGTTGGAATTGCCAAAGTATCTCAACCGCATTTCCCCCGTGTTTCATGTTAACCTTTTGAAACCAGTGCACACCTCCTCTGTTCGGACACCCGTACCATCGCCACCTGCCCCTCTTCTCATTGAGGGAGAGCAGCATTTTGAGATCAAAGAGATTTTGGACTCCAAGAAACGTAGGAATCAGATTCAATATCTGGTCTCCTGGAAACATTTTCCCCCTCCCAGGCTGAATGGATTGATAAGTCCCATGTTAGGGCTCCTAGGCTTTTGCGGAAATTCTACTCTACCTATCCTGATAAACCCTGACTCATGTTGCCTATATATGTGTCTAACCTGTCTTGTTCCTGTTTTTTTCTCTATCCTATCCTATCCTATCCTATCCTATCCTATAATATACAGAGAAAGTTTCTATATTCCAATCTATCTTCAACAATTTGTAATGACCCCCACAAAATGACACAAGTATGGTGAAAAATCACATTATTATTATTATTATTATTATTATTATTATTATTATTATTATTATTATTATTATTATTAAATAATAATAATAATAATAATAATAATAATAATAATAATAAGTCCTCATTTACAAATACTGATTATAATAATATAATCATGCACATAATCATTGCATCTTCTGTCATCTCTCTCAGATCTGAGACATTTCAGGCTATAAGAAACAAAGTTGAATTAGACACTTACGTTTTAGTGGGAATTGCGCTGTTAGATTCCCATCTCCAGGCCCGGTTAGTATATCTCACTCCAATCCAGTGAGGAACATGTTTCTCAATAGTCATTTCTTCTAAGAACAGCTGAAAGAAAAAATGCAGACATCATTTACAGTGACTGACTGACGGACTGCCTCACCCAAAGGACGTTCAGAATCGAAGCCCCCCCCAGAAGCATCAGTGGAGAAATATGTAGAAGCAGCAGCCATGCAGCCTATGCGGTACAACCACAAAGAGTGGGGCAGATCAGCTTCCTGAAACAATGGAACATCCAGGGGGAACCAAGGAGGCCTTGGGGTGAACTAGCAGGGCCGTGGAAGCCATGATCAATGTCTATCGGCCATTCCACATTTGCACCTATCCGTGGGGAGAGATGAACAGGGAGCCGCTTCGTTCCACCGTTTGCCGAGTCCTTGTCTCATCTCCTCCTAAGCCTGTAAGTCTTCCCTCATCCCTTGCTCTGTCAAGCTGTGGGTTCAAGACTGCCACCCCCACCCCACCCAAGCCCCATCGGAGTCCTCTCCTGCACCCCTGGCCTGAACGCATGAGGACAGCTTTCCAATCAGATGTCTTGCTATCCAGAGATTATCCAGAGATGGTCGATGCAGGAGAGGCGTCAGCGATGGACAAAGCCAGTTTTAGGCTGGTGTCCTTTTCTGCCAGATCAAGGACAGGCTGACGGTGGGGACAGACCGAAAGCCGAAGGGTACAACAACCAAACTCAGTCAATGACAAAGTCAATCCATCAGAAGAGGAAGAAGAGAGAGGAGGGGCCACGCGTCGCAGCATTACCGCGGCTTTTCTGGTTACTCCAGATGAGCCGCTGAATCCCAATCATTTGGACGGTCCGATTGGACCCAAGCTGTCCCGTAGAGACAGTGGGAGGTAAGGGGAAATTCCAGGGGATCCAGAGACACCTGCAAAGTCTCTGGGAACCCTGGGGAAACCCCTTTTTACCAGCGATCAAGAGCCAGCCCCCAGGCTGCCGAAGCTGCTGACGGCTCCGCAAAGCAAGAGCAGGAGAGAAAGAAGCATGCCGCGTTTTGGTGAGACTATTTGAAAAAGTCTTTTTTTTTTTGTTTAAATTATACAGAGGACACCCTTAAATTGGAGACTTAAGGAAATAGAAAATAACCGGAGAATTAGCGGCGGGCTTGAATAGAGTTAATTGAAACCATTTGGGTTTTTTTTTCCTTTTTATTTACCGGAGCCAGACTGGACTTTTGTTACAGCTGTTACAATTGTTGTTGAAGGCCTCTCTTTACTTTTAACTTCCTTCTTTTTTAAAGTGACTTCATTAGAGCCATTTTTTTCTTTTTTACTTTACTTTATTCCTTTTAATGCCTGAAAGACCTTTTTTTTTTTTTGCTAGTCTAACTTTCCCTTCTACTGAAGGCAGCGCTTTAAGGGGCTAGGGATTGGATACATTTTAACACTGCCATCTAGCAGACTCTGAAACATTGTTACTAATTCCTACTGCTGGGACTATTTTGAGAAAAAACCTCCCACTCAAGGTCAAGACCTGATAAGAGGCAAGAAATACAGCTGTTTATTGCAGGTTGTTTCTTGTGGAGCTTTAAGGTCTGGAAACTTATCTTGGAAGAGATAACTGGAGTGACTTTGGACTTTATACTATTCTGCTGGGGATGTGATGATTTTTCCTTTTCCTGGTTGGTGCGTGTGCTGTTTGGCTCACTCTAAATCTCTTTTTTCTTTTTTCCCAAAATCCTGAAGCCTGGAAGCGCTGAATAATTTTTTTTCCACTGGTCCTTAATTTTTTTTCTTTTTTTCTCTTCTTTTTGAAATAACAGAGATAAAAAATTTTCTTTCTCTCCTCCCACTCCCTTCATCTACCCTTATCTTTCTTATACAGATTGCTTTTTTTTCTTTCTTTTCTTGCCCCTCTCTTTCCTTTACCTGTTTTCTGTATCCTTTATCATATTTCCTATATCCTGTGCTCTCTATTTTAATCTTGACCTCTCTGCTTATTACTTTTATCTAACTACTATATACTCTTTCTCCCTTTCTCCTCCTCCCTTCCTTTTTTCTTCTTCTTATCTTCTTTTTCTCCTAGTGTTTATTGCAATTGGATTGAACTATAAAATGAAGAAGAAGAAGAAAAAGAAGAAGAAGAAGAAGAAGAAGAAGAAGAAGAAGAAGAAGAAGAAGAAGAAGAAGAGAGAATAAATTAGCAAGATGAGTAGAAAGCCAACACCAGTGGGCTCTACAACAACAACCCCTGCCTCCTCACCGGCAGGAGGACAAAGATCAATACAATCTATGATCCAACAGGAAAAAGAGAAGATCATATCGTTAGATTCAATTATGCAATCAATACAGAAACTACAAACAAGCTCCGATGAAAAATTGGATACACTTATAAAGAAAATGGACAATATGGAAATGAAGATGGAGAACATAGAAAAAAAGAACAGATGAAAAGGAGAGAAATATAAAAGATATACAACAGTGGGTCAAAAAACAAGAAGATGATATGCAAAAAATTGCTGAAAGAGAGAAGCAAAGAGAGAAGAGGGATGAAGAATTTGATTCTAGATTTGAGTGAAGTGGAAACAGAAAGCAGTGCAATAATCGGATGGGAGATGGAGCGTTCCGAATATTTTCTGAGGTTTCAAAATATAGTAGAAGAAAAGGGAGAAAATCTGCCACAAATAATATCTGAAATTCTCATAGAAATATTAGAGATACCTGAAGAGAAGATATTGGATGGCATAGACGAGACATTTCGAGTTAATACAAGATATGCAACGAGAAACTCCCTCCCAAGGGAAGTTCATGTAAGATTTACTAAAAAAGCATTAAAACTACAAATTCTGCAAAATACAAGAGATAAAAAACTGGAATATAAAGGCAAGGAGATTGCAATTCTAAAGCAAATACCAAGAAGGGTGAGAGAGAAGAGAAGAAACTACCAATTTTTGACTACAGTTTTACTTAAAATAGGAGTTAATTATAGATGGCTGATTCCGGAAGGCCTAATATTTTTATGGAAAGGACAGAGATACAGAATTGATACCATTGAGAAGGCAGAAGCTTTCTATGCAGAACATTTGAGAGGAAAGCCAGCGAAGCCTGGAAATGAAGAACTACCGGTGCAACTGCTGGATTTACCTATAATTGAAATTGAGAGGCCACAGGGTGCTGTAGGTGGAATTGACATTGAAGAAGGTGCTGTTGGGGCTGTAGAGATCAGAACACAATGGGAACCAAGATCAACTAGAGCTATAAATCCTATATATAAAACATAAGGATGGAAGGAATAAAACTACTCTCAATTAATATAAATGGACTTAATTCGCCAAATAAAAGAAAGAAAATATTTCATAAATTAGGAAAACTAAAATTAGACATAATTTGTCTACAAGAAGTACATATCCAGCAAAGAAATAGCCATCTATTAGTACAACCAAAGCTGGGGGAAAATTTTACTTCGTTAGCGGATTGTAAGCAAAGAGGAGTGACCTTTTACATTAAAGATAAAATCCCTGCGAAACAAATCTATACAGACGAAGATGGAAGAATTTTAATGGTGAAAATAATGGACAATGTTAGGAAAATACTTTTAATTGGAATCTACGCACCTAATGAAAAACAAGATGAATTCTATAAAAAAATCCACAAGAAAATTTCTGACCTAGACTATGTTGATATTTGTATGATGGGAGACTTCAATGGCATTGTAGACCAGAACATGGACTATAAAACCCATAAAACAACAAAACTAAATAGAAAAACACTCCCAAAGTCCTTCTTCAGGATGATGGATGAAATAAACCTAAAAGATGTTTGGAGAGAAAGGAACCCCAATAAAAAACAATACACCTTCTACTCAAATAGACACTCATCGCTCTCTAGAATTGATATGATTTGGGCCTCAACGGACATATCCAGCAGCGCACTAGACGTGGAGATTGAGTCGAGCACTTGGGCGGATCACAACCCAACGACAATAGGTTGGAGACAACAAAGAATAAGATCTAGATGGACACCAAATAACATGATATTAAAAGAGAAAGAATTTGTAAAGAAAATGGAAAAAGAATTGACTTTCTTCTTTAAAGAAAACAAAAAAGAAGACACGTCCTTACAGAATCTCTGGGATACAATGAAGGCCTTTTCTAGAGGTTTGATAATAGACTATGCAAGAAAGAGAAATTTAAAGAAAAGACAAGTGTCTAAGGATCTAGAAAAAGACTACAGCACATTGGAAAAAGAACTACAGAAATTTCCACAAAAGAAAGAGATTAAAATAAAGATGGACACAATAAAACACAAAATGGACCTATTGGAAAAGGAGGACTTGGCTCAAAAAATCAGAGGCACTAAACAGAACTATTTTGAAAATGCAAATAAACCAGGCAGATGGCTGGCATATAAACTGAGAAAAGAAAGAGAGACCAAGAAAATATTACAACTAAGAGATGAACAAGGACAATTGCACTATGGAAATATGGAAAAGAAGAAAATTATACAAGATTACTATGCTAAGTTGTATGAACAAGAGAACATAAAAGAGGAAGAAGTGAAACAATATCTACAAAATGCCAAACTCCCCCAAATACCAAGTGATACTAGAACTATACTAGAAGATAAAATAACAATGATGGAACTAACCGAGGCCCTTAAAAGACAAAATAATGGGAAGGCCCCGGGACCAGATGGCCTTCCTGTGGAATTCTATAGAACACTAGAGAAAGCCTTGGCCATTCCATTACTAGAAGTTATGAATGAAGTAATGATTGAAAGCAAAATACCTAACTCATGGCTGGAGGCATATATTACATTGCTACCCAAAGAGGAGGCAGACCATACGCAAATTAAGAATTACAGACCTATCTCTTTGTTGAATTCAGACTACAAGCTATTCGCTTCTATACTGGCGGAGAGACTGAAAAAATACTTAAATGGGTTCATTCACCCGGACCAAAATGGCTTTTTACCAAAGAGGCAAATTAGAGACAACATAAGGACAATTTTGGATACCTTGGAATATTATCAGGTCCACTCTGGGAAGCAAATGGCTTTGATGTTTCTGGATGCGCAGAAAGCCTTCGATAATGTGAATTGGATGTTTATGATACAACAAATGGAACAAATGAATTTTGGTAAGAACTTTATTCAAGCCATACAAACGATATACCACAAGCAAACAGCCAAGATAATGATAAATGGAGAACTGATGGATCCAATTGAAATTAAAAGAGGCACGAGACAAGGCTGTCCACTATCACCACTGCTTTTTGTTTTAACATTAGAAGTACTAAATAGAAAGATTAGAGAAGAGGAAGAAATAAAGGGAATGACTATTAAAAAGGAAGAATACAAGTTGCAAGCATTTACTGACGATCTAGTCTTCATTCTTGAGGAGCCATTTCAATCTGCACCTAAATTGATAGGAGAAATTGAGGCGTATGGAGAAGTTGCAGGTGTGAAAATAAATAAAGACAAAACAAAGATCTTGACAAAAAATATACCCCTAAAACAAAAAGAAGAATTGGCGGAAATTTTGGAAATGCAAATTACAAATAAAGTTAAATATTTGGGGATTCATCTAACAGCCAAATGCAGCACTCTCAAAGAAGACAATTATCTTAGATATAAACAGATTTGGCGAAATGGGAGAATCTTCAATTATCAATGATTGGTAGAATCGTAACAATCAAAATGAATATCCTACCTAGACTGCTATATTTGTTCCAGACTATTACAATTAAGTTGGGGAACGGCTATTTTGAAGAATTAGAAAAAATGGTGTTGAAATTCATATGGCAAGGGAAAAAAGCAAGAACAAAATGTAAATTGTTACAAGATGCCAAATCAAGGGGAGAATGGGGCCTACCCAATTGGGAGTTATATTACCCTGGTTTTCTTTGAGACCTAATTTGGTCCGTCAGGATGGCGAATAGCCAGAGGGAGATTAAGAAAGCACTGGCTGACATGGAGATTGCAGCTGGAATTGGAGACCGATTATGGCGGCGGCCACCGGAGGGCAGCGCGAGGATGGAGAGAGGCCCGTGATGCAGGATGCCGACGGAAGGCCTTCGAGAGGCCTTCGAGAGGGCCGTAAGTCGGCTGGAATGGCGCCCGGACCAGGAGGGGAGGCAGGTTGAAGCCAGGACTAGCTGCTGGAAGCTGTGGAAGCTTCCAGCACAGCTGCTGGAAGCTGTGCTGTGTGCTGGAACCAGGCAGAAAGGGGAAGAGGGGCAGAACAGGGCTTCTGCAGTAGGGGCAGAACAGGGCCTGTCCTGGAGACAGGCAGCAGCCCCCCCACCTGGCAGACTAAGATCTATTGCCCCCCCCACCTGGCAGACTAAGATCTATTGTCCTTTTGCAAACTACCTGCCATGGCTTGTGCCCAGGTGCCCCTGATGACTATAATCTGCCCGTTTAACATCTGGTATCCTGCTGACTTCCTGTTATTTATGACTTATGGCATTTCACCTGCCGGGCTACTCCTACTACCTCTCCCCCTCTCACCCTCACCATCTGCTATTTTATAACAACTAGCTACTACAAACTATCTGCCCTCTTCCGCCCACAATGGACTGCACCCAGGCCTCCATCTATTTATTTACCATCCATCTTCCAACCGATCACCTGGCCAACATAAGATCTTCCCACCTAGTTGTGATCGTGGACATTTCTTTCCTCCCATTAGATCCTGGCTTATTGATTTTAACATCAACAGCACCCTGACTTTGTCATAGCTTTTTACCATTACGTATTCGAGGTCGGACTTGCTCCAGCTGCGGGAGTCCCCCCTCTCGCAGGCATGGCCCTTTGACGGGTTTGTGAACCCAGAGAGGTGGAGGAAGCGCAAACTTAGGGGTTTTTTAATGAAATGTTTTTTATCCTTTTTAGGGGGCTCCAGGGTGGTGGGGCAGGGGTGGGGGGGTCAGATCAGGAGCGATGTGAGAGCCGGGCCTCCAGGTGTGGTTGCGAGCAGAAGGAGCGGAAGGGAGGAGGAGGGGGAGGATATCATTCCTATACAGGGCTCTTTAATTCCAACGGTCGCAGGGAGGGGCAGATACGAGGACAGATTAAGAACCTACAGTCGGTTGGGAGACCGTGGTTGCTGGTTACACCCGGTCGCTTGTACCAACCCCCGCGGTCTAGGTGGTCAAGAGTTACAGACCCAGGGCCTGAGGCTGTTGTTATGCAATGCGAGGTCCGTTCTTAACAAGGCCCCCCTCATTCACGATCTAATTTTAGAGGGGGAGCCGGACCTCGCGGGAATAACGGAGACCTGGTTGGGCCACGAGGGAGGTCTTCCCCTCGTGGAAATGTGCCCACCAGGCTACCGAGCATTTCACCAGCCCCGGGCCCAGGGAAGGAGCGGTGGGGTGGCAGCAATTATTCGGGAGGACTTAGAGCCGAGGGAGTCTACTGTGCCATAGACGTCCGGATGTGAATCCCTTGTTGTGAAATGGGGCCCTGGGAGACAGTTGGGCCTGCTGAAAGTATACCTGGCTCCTCGCTATACATCAGCGGCCTTGCCTGAACTCCTCGAGCTGATCGCATCGGTGGCGGTCGAGACCCCCAAACTTTTAGTGATGGGGGATTTTAACCTGCCATCGATGGGAGAAGCATCAGAGGGGGTTCGGGAGTTCATGGCTTCCATGACAGCCATGGACCTGACTCAAATGATTCAGGGCCCGACACACGAGGGAGGACACACTCTGGACCTCGTTTTTGTCTCTGGCCAGTGGTTGAGTGATCTGGGAGGAGGGGACTTAACCATCACTCCCCTGTCATGGTCAGATCACTCACTCCTTCGTCTTGACTTCCCTGGTGCTACCTCCCGCTGCGGGGAGGCGGAACCGGAAAGCACTAGATGGTTCCGCCCCAGGTGCCTGATGGAACCAGATAGGTTCCAGACGGAGCTTGGGCCACCTCCTGTAACCTTGACCCGCCCCCGGGTAGAGGACCTGGTGGTCGCGTGGAATAATGCGACTACCGGGGCCTTGAACCGGGTGGCGGCTTTGCGGCCTCTCTGGCGGCAACGATCCACCCTGGCCCCTTGGTTTACCGAGGAGCTGAGGGTGATGAAATGCCACAAGAGACGTCTAGAGAGTCGTTGGAGATCCTCTCGTTCCGAACTTGATTGAACACAGGCACGAGCCCATTTAAGGACGTACCTTGTGGCATTGAGAGTGGTCAAACGCCAATATTGTGCCACTCTCATTGCATCCGCAGAGAACTGCCCTGCCTCCCTGTTTCGGGTGTCCCGCTCCCTCTTGTTTCAGAGGCCGCGGGAGGCCCCTCTACAGGGCAGAGCAGAGGAATTTGGGAAATATCTGCAGGATAAAATCGCTCCAATCCGGAAGGATTGGGTCCCTGTTAGTGGTCCAGTGGAGACGTCCGTGGCGAGTCTTGAGGAATCGACCTGGGAGGAGTTTGACTTGGTTGCCATCGAGGATTTGGACAGAATGCGTGGACGACTGCGACCCACCACATGTTTATTGGACCCGTGCCCCTCCTGGCTTGTACTGGCATCCTGGGAGGTTACACGAGACTGGCTCCTGGACCTAGTGAACGGTTCGCTGAGCAAGGGGTCTCTCCCGGCCACCTTGAAAGAGGCGGTGGTGAGACCCTTGCTCAAGAAGCCTTCCCTGGATCCTTTGGAGCTGGCCAATTATCGTCCTGTCTCCAACCTTCCCTTTTTGGCGAAGGTTGTAGAGAGTGTGGTGGCCTACCAGTTTCCACGGCATCTGGAGGAAAATGATTATCTAGACCCGCGCCAGTCCGGCTTCCGCCCCGGTCACAGCACGGAGACGGCCTTGGTCGCGTTGGTGGATGATCTCTGGAGGGCCAGAGATAGAGGTTGTTCCTCTATCCTGGTCCTATTAGACCTCTCGGCGGCTTTTGATACCATCGACCATGGTATCCTGCTGCGCCGGCTGGAGGGGTTGGGGGTCCGGGGCACTGTTTTGCGGTGGTTCGGCTCCTACCTTTCTGGCCGGACGCAGCGTGTGTTGGCAGGGGAGGAGAGGTCGACCCTACGCCCCCTTACTTGTGGGGTACCACAGGGCTCAGTCCTCTCGCCACTCCTGTTCAACACATATATGAAGCCGCTGGGTGAGATCATCCGTGGTTTCGGGGTGGGATACCATCTGTACGCTGATGATACTCAGCTGTACTTTTCCACCCCGAACCACCCCAACGAGGCCATCGAAGTGATGTCCCGGTGTGTGGAAGCCGTACGGATCTGGATGGATGACAACTGACTCAAACTCAACCCCTCCAAGACGGAGTGGCTGTGGGTACCGGCTCCCCGGTTCAGCCAATTAATTCCATCATTGGCCATCGGGGGCATTCAACTTGCCCCCGTGGAGCGGGCGCACAATTTGGGCGTCCTCCTGGATGCCCGGCTGTCCATGGATGACCATGTGACAGCCGTGGCAAGGGGGGCATTCCACCAGGTTCGCCTGGTGCACCAATTGCGCCCCCTACTGGACCGGGACGCCTTACGCACAGTCACTCATGCGCTGGTGACGTCTCGCTTGGACTACTGTAACGCTCTCTACATGGGGCTTCCCTTGAAATGCACCCAGAGGCTACAGTTGGTCCAGAACGCAGCCGCGCGGGTAATTATGGGGAGTACTAGGTACTCCCTTGTGACACCGTTCCTGCGCGAGCTGCACTGGGTTCCTGTGGTCTATCGGGTGCGTTTCAAGGTTTTGATAACAACCTTTAAAGCGCTCCATGGCTCAGGACCTAGTTACTTGCGGGATCGTATTCTGCCCCATACATCCCTGCGACCAATCCGCTCGCACAGAGAGGGCCTCCTCCAGGTGCCGTCCACCAGACAGTGTCGGGGGGCGGCGCCTAGGAGTAGAGCCTTCTCTGTGGCGGGCCCAGCCCTGTGGAATGACCTCCCTCCGGATATTAGGAATACCTCTGACCTCCGCTCCTTTCGTATAAAGCTCAAGACCCACCTATTCCAAGTAGCTGGCCTGGCTCAACTTTGATCTAACTATATCGCTCCTGATGGGTTTTTATTTGGGTATTTTAATGCATTCAATTACTTAGGGGTTTCTAAACATTGTATTTTATTGTTTTTATTCATTAACCGACCTCCTCCTTGTACATGTCTTGGTATATGTTTTTGTAATATGTATGTCTTGTCTATATATTTATTTCATATGTTTTATTGTACACCGCCCCGAGTCCTTCGGGAGAGGGTGCGGCTAAGAAATAAATTATTATTATTATTATTATTATTATTATTATTATTATTATTATTATTATTATTATTATTATTATTATTATTATTATACCAGGCAGCTAGTCTGATGTGGATTAAGGAATGGATAATGCTAAGAAATGCTAGGCTTTTGAATCTAGAGGGTCATGACCTGTTGTTGGGATGGCATGCATATTTATGGTATAAGGGAACTAAAACACATGGCTATTTCAGAAGGCATTTTATAAGAGAGGCTCTGTTATCAAATTGGGAGAAGGTTAAGAGGTTGCACTACTTGAAAATTCCAGTCTGGATATCAACTATTGAAGCTTTTTCATATCCAATAGTATATAAAAGGGAAGAAACAGTTAGATATGCTGAATTATTGAATACAGAGGGTGAACTCAAATCCATAGAAGAATTGAAACAGGAAGGTATTGAACTCAATTGGTATTCATATGTGCAAATACATTCTAGATATAATGAAGATCGAAAAAATGAGGGCTTTTATGATAAAATGACTGAATTAGATAAAATCTTAACAGGTAATGATGAAAAAGTAATTAAAAATTTTTATGACTATCTATTAGAGGTGAAATTATATGAAGAACAAGTGAAAGGAACTATGTTAGCTTGGGGAAAAAACTTTGGACATGGGATTGGCTTAGAAAAATGGCAAAAACTGTGGACACATTCTACCACATGTGGTGGACTTGTCCTGAAGCTAAAAGATACTGGACTAAAATACACATGTGGTTGGAGAAAATGATACATAAACATATAGACTTGAAACCAGAACTTTTTTATTGGGAATAATACCAGAAATATACAATAAGGACTTGAAATATTTGATCATAAATGTGTTAACAGCTGCTAGAATTGTATTTGCCAAAAACTGGAAAAATGAGAAATTACCAACAGAGGAAGAAATTCTTCGGAAAATAATGGACTGTGCTGAAATGAGTAAACTTACATTTGAAATTAGAGAACTAGAGGATGAGCAATTCTAAAAAGTATGGGACTTGTTTTATCAATGGCTGGATAAAAAAACCTGGAAATGAATCTTTTTTTTTCCTTTATCCTATCTTATATGTAATAATAATAGAAAGCTATACTTAATGTTTTGAAAATATCTCTTTTTTTCTCTCTTTCTATACATGTTAAGCTTTTACTATGAAACAGACTATTTACTTATACGATATAAGAATAATAATGTATTTAATGTATAAGAGTGAGATGATTTAAATTGTTAGGTATGATTGTAGCTGGTGACTATTTTATAATATAAAATGAAATAACGATGATATAATGAATAATGGATATAAATATAGATTGAAATACCACATGGATTGACAATTAATAATGGAAAATTATATTTGGAGTTGTGGATGACCGGAAATTCTATGGTTAACGGAAAGTAGAAATGTGTAATATGAAAACATATGAAGAACGGTTGCAGGAACTGGGTATGTCTAGCTTAAGAGAAAGAAGGACCAGGGGAGACATGATAGCAGTGTTTTGATATCTCAGGGGTTGCCACAAAGAAGAGGGAGTCAAACTATTCTCCAAGGCACCTGAGGGTAGAACAAGAAGCAATGGGTGGAAACTAATCAAGGAGAGAAGCAACTTGGAACTGAGGAGAAACTTCCTGACAGTTAGAACAATTAATCAGTGGAACAGAATTTGCCTCCAGAAGTTGTGAATGCCCCAACACTGGAAGTCTTTAAGAAGATGTTGGCTAGCCATCTCTCTGAAACGGTATAGGGTTTCCTGCCTAGGCAGGGGGTTGGACTAGAAGGCCTCCAAGGTCCCTTCCAACTCTACTATTGTATTGTATTGTATTGTATTGTAATATGAATTAATGGGAATTCTTTGATTTAATCCTTATTCTTATCTCTTAGAGATTGGTGATACAATTTTATAAAGACTTAGTATTACCTAGTAGATGATTATGGATGTAAGGAAACAAGGGTTGTCACAAATGAAAGAATATTAATGGTAACTTGAACACACAATGCTCAATGAAATATTTAATTATGTTTAATGGATAATCAGTGACTTTATTCTTAATTGTAAAAACCGTTGCACAAAAACTTGTAACCAAACGACATGCTTGGTGAAATTGTGTTTTTTCTTTTTCCTCCTTGCTCTTGGTCTGTATGTGTTGTTTTGTCTTTTTTAAAGAAAAAAAATAAAATTTTATAAAAACAAAATTTAAAAAAAAGAAGAGGAAGAAGGGAGGGCGCTTACCTCCTCCGCGTCATCTAGAATATCGGCTATGTAACTTTTAGTTTCATTGCAATATTTTGCTGTGTCAAAATAATTGAATGCCTGTCTATCAAATAAATAAAGGTAGCCTTCATGTGCCGTCCAGTTGTGATTCAGTTTGTAATGAAGGTCAGCTTGGAGACGTGAAAAGAGAAAAGAGAAAGAAAAATTAGAAGAGCACATAGGCAAATACTTTCATCCATTTTTTAAAAAAGTATATAGGACTATAGTCATGTTTTCAAAGTGAGGGAGATGGACATGAGGACAGGGGAAAAAACAAGAAAGTAAACAAAAGGGAAAAAGCTTTTCTGGGAGGAAAATTACAAGTCCTCTATGAAAAACATTTATCCTCCACTAAATATATTAAAATCTCATAGAATATCTGTACCTTAAGATTGAACATTGGACCAAGTAAGTTTGGTCACTTTCTTGCAAGCGTTTTTGCAAAATGCAGAACCATCCAGCCCACAAAAACAGGGACTTTTACCCAAACAATTTGTTAGCACCGATTTGGCTACTTGTTGGTAACCAGGGGTGAGGGTGGGTGGGAACAAGGGACCATATGGCTTGTGTTGAATATGATAATGAGGAGGGAAACCTTGGGAATACGTTTCCCTCTCGTCCGCCTGTCTGGCTGGAAATCTGCTGGTTTATAGAGATTGGTTCTCGCTGCAGGCAGGAACATTCAAGGGTTTTCAGTGGCTGAGCTGTCAGACAGCTCCAGCACTTGTATATATGAAGCTATCCAATAAAGAGCTGTTGCAATAGCCTGTCTCTTCACTCATCCCACACACAACACCTTGGGCCCGAAAATCCCAGATCCAGCTTTGCTTCTGCTGTAACCACTTGGCTTTAGTAAAGTGAACTTTTGGCTAATCATGAGCTTGGGAGTCTTTCTTTTCTAACTGACCAAGTTGGGATAGCTGACAATCTGCCCAAGACAATACTTTCAAAAAAGCAGGGGGCACCTCTCTAATCCCCAGGACTGGTGGATGGTGCCTAGAAAATTGCAAAAAAACAAACCCACCAAATCCTGACACGGAGAAAGCTATCCTTCTGGATTCTTATTCATCTCAATCTGTGAGAAACCTACCAATCTCTGCTTGAATTTCAGTGATCTTTTGAGCCCATGGAAGCAACTGTCTTGACTCCTTTTCAGCCGCCAGGATCAAATCAGTATCTGAAACACATGTAGCAAGAGCATCTCTTCAGATCTGAAGCTGCCTCCTGGTCTATCCAGAGCCCACTTCCTTCCATGCATGAAACAGTCTTCTGAAGGGGTCTGTTGGTCTCTGCAGTTAGGAATGTTTTTCTCCCCTCTTCCCAGGAAAGATCCCATTACGAGGTCCCTGGAGGCAAATCTCACCAAACCATAAAGAATCATGGCAAGATTGGCCTTTCAGAACCATGACCTAAATCTTGTGCCTTGCGGACTGGCATCGGGTTGGTGGAGTGGCTGGAGGTTAGCAATGAATGAATGGATCTCCTCCCCTGTCCACCCTTGGCTTGGCCTTCATCCAGTTGGCTCCCTCATGCTTTGATTGGATTTAGTTTCCCGACCATCAGTAGATTGCCAATCAATTTGTTTACTGTCAGGATGGAGCTGGGCTTTTAAATAGCTCCTGATTCTTCTGCAGAACCAGTTTGGAGGTCACTTGGAGAAGAATTCAAGGCCAGCAGCAGGTGGAAGGGAATGTTCCTTCCAAGCCGATGTAACCCACCAATCTAGCTAGAGGAAGGAAAATGAGCTCGGTGGCCTTGGGGACATTTGAATGTTCAGAGTGGAACTCTTTACTTACCATTAAGATCACCATATTCAGCCTTCTGTGCAATCATATATTGCCTAATTTGTGCGACCGCATACCGAAGTGGATCCTGTTTTGCTTTTTCAACAGCACCTGAAGGAGAGGTTTAATTACCATATAATAATAAGTTGAATTGAGACCCATTTGGTGTTGTGGTCAAAACACCATGCTAGAAAGAAGGAGATCATGAAATCTTCTCCCATCTTGGCCATGAAACCGTCTGGGTGACCTTGGGCCAGTCATTTTGGCTCAGCCCTAGGAAGGAGGCAATGGCAAATCCCTTCTGTAAACCTTGCCTCTTTGAAGTTCCAGCCTGCGTTCTTTTACAGTACCAGAAGCCTGACAGAATGGAGAAGTGACCGATTGTTTTTCCCTGGAAGGGCCAAGGAAGATTGAGGAATCAATTTATTATCTGGAAACCACTTCTATTTGGACTTTGCTGGGAAGATAGGCCACTGTGGGGATTGAATTTGTTATGTTTAATTAGACAACAATTGGTAAGAGATGGCATTAAGAAACAAGAATGGATATTTGATCCAGGACAAATTGCTCTTAACTTTTGGGATGATTTGGGATAGATATGAGGCCATGGTAAATTTTCCACAAGTTAATTAAAATAATAGTGTCAGCCTCTGCTTTGCTGCTTGCTTTCGGCTGCCATTTTAAACAAGGAGGGGGGGATGATGTGGTATTTGGGGGGGGGGGAGGTTTTCAGCACGGGAGTGAGTGGGGAGAGGAGTGTTTTTCTCGCCGTCTGCTGCGCATGCTACAGGTGGTGGAGTTGCCGCCAAGGCCAACTGTCCGGCATACCAACCTGATGAAGTTTTTTGAAGGTGCAGCCCGTGTGACACCTGTGGGGTGTGCGGATTGGACTGGGGGATGGGGTTACCAGGGGGAGGGAGTTGGGTCACATATTGATATCTATGATTACGCGCGCTTTTGCCTCAGATCTTGCTTTGCCTAGCTGCTATCTATTCATAACCAGTGAAAGTACTCTTAATTCTGAAATATGGAGTTGAGTGGTTTCTTTCTTGGTTACTGATGGAGGCTGCCCTGACATATAGTTTGTTAACACAAGTTTTGAAACTTTAACCTTGTATTATTATTATGGTTCATCTTCAATTTGATTCACAGTCTGGGGCTGGTAAAAAAAGAATATAAGCTCCTCAGAGTAGGTTTTTTTTTTTGCAAAGTTAGGATATTCAGGTCAGGTAAGTTCAAAATGTCCATATATCTAGGCAGCCCTTTGGGTATTGCTCCAAGGGCTCCCATTACTATTGGTACAGCCATTGATTTCTTCTGCCATGGCTGCAAATCACCATACTTTATTACTTTTTCTAGATGTTTCTCTTCAATTTGTGCATCACCTGCTTTTGCAATATTGGTGGGAGACATTTGGGAGCGGGAAGATGACCCTTCATTACCTGATCCTGTAAAGTGATTGACATTTCTTGGGCTCTGAAGGGGACGGGGGAGAAATGACCCTTCAGACTTGAAAGACTGAGGTCAGCCTTGTGAGGTAGTTTACTTACAACGGTTCATTTAGTGACCTTTCAAAGTTACAACTAAAAGAGATCTAGGACCATTTTTCAGATTTACAACCATTGCAGTATCCCCATGGTCACATGACCAAAATTCAGGGGCTTGGCAACTGATATTTATGATGGTCACAGTGTCCGGGGGTCATGTCATCCCCGTCGGTGACCTTCTGACAAGCAGAGTCAAAGGGGAAGCCAGATCCAATTAACAACCCATTGTTACCAGCTTAACAGCTGCAGGGTGTCAGGCCTGGAAGCCCTCTTTTGCAGTGGGCCTTCTGTCCTGCCACAATTAAGGCAGTGGGGAACTGGGAGGGGGGATTGTATGGAGTATGGGAGATATATTGTCAAAATAACATTCCTTTCTCAGAGAGTCAAGGACGTCTTGCCCTGCACCTGGAGTGGTGTAAGGCATCTCCAGTTGGGATGGTGCCTGATTGAACCATGTGACGGGCAGGTGGGTGCTAGGCAGGGACTTGGACTTTCATTTGGGTGGGAAAAACCTGGAAGCTTTCAGATTTGGGTTTTCCCAGATGCACCAACATGACATCTTCAATAAAACGTATCCTTGAGGAATGCCTAGCCTCAGAGCCTTCTTTGGTTGGGGGTGATACTTGGAACCCCAACACAGGGATTCCCTTAACAACTGTGGCAAGAAAGGTTGTAAAGGGGGACAAAACTCGCCAAACGACTGCCTTGATTAACAAAAGACATTTTGGCCTCAATTGTGGTCATAACTTGAGGCTACCTGCATTTCTACTTTACTGAAAGGTTACATTTACAGCATCTGAAAGTCCACCTCTCCCCCCTCACCTTTACAGCCGAAGGAACTAGGGAGGGTCTCTTGTGGGATGTTTCCCACGCCCCTATGGCAGCTAACTTGGGTCTTTGCCAACCATTGTCTGGCTTTGGATTCTCCCTCTGTCTCCCAAGCTCATTCCCACATAAAAGACCCTCAGAGTTGGTTCATTAGTTGGATAAAATTAAAAACTTACATAGACTGATATACCAAAGGGTGTAGAGAAACAGACAGAAGAGCAGGAGAATGCCAACTGTTGCGCAATTGTAGCCTGAGAGGAATAGTTCTAATTTAGTTGGAGTGCCTGTGTTTTGGAAAGGAAGCCTTGATTAGAAATGATCGGAAGAGGCAACAATAAGAATCACACTATCTTCATGATGCATTTTCACATGCTGTGGGATCCTAATCTGCAACTGCTCCAGAGCTGGGCCCTCAACAAGCAAACCTCTTCCTCAAGAAGCCTTCATTTCATGAAATGCTCACCTTTGGAGGAGATGTTAAACCTGCCCTACACACTATGGTGGCCTTAGATTATACACACAACATCCATGCCAGGCTTCACTGAGTAAGTAGGGAAGAGAGTTTGGACACACCACTGAAGGGCCAAGGCATCCAGCCCAAGAAGGAACCAAGAGATTTGGGCCTTGGACCCAACTGCTAGTTGACTCTCCTGGGCTGGAATAACCTCACGTTCCCTTCCCTTCACCCCCCCATCCCCTCCTTTCCCCCGTCCCTTCCCTTCTCTCAGGGAGTTTCCATGGCCGAGGATGGGCTTCAACCTGGATATCCTTAATCCTAGCCCACGCCTTCACCACTCACCCACACTCTGTGCCGTCACTGTGACCAACAGCCCAAAGCAGCCAACGTAACATAGCACAAGCACTGGGACCAACTGTGCTCACCCTCAGCAGAACAATGGCTGGCCTTGGGCAAGAAAAGTGCTTAGGCGTTCCAGACACCCACCGTAGAAAGACAGTTAACCATAGCCAAATTGGCAAGGGGGCTCCTTCCCTTATGAGAGAATCCTTCTCTGTCTCTCCCTGTAATGGAACATCCCCAGTATTTGCTCCTTGCCCCTGAAATGGCTTCCCTCAGCTCCCCCCTGTTACTGGGGGCCTCAAAGGTTTTGGTGGGCCATGCTGTGTGTCCTCCTCTGAGCAGACCCTCCACCACCCTCTGTGACAGCATCCCAGGCTTAGCAGGGGGTCTCCATTCCTCCTCTGCCTTGAGAGGGTCCGGATCCTCCCTCCCCTCCTCTCTCGGAGGGGCCTCCCTCCCACTGCTTGGCACACATCCCCACCACCATCCCGGTGATGGAAGGCTGCGGGGAGGGTGAATCTGCACCAGGGCTAGAAATGCTAAGGCAGCTGATTCCAATTTCCTTGGCTGCTTAAGCAACTGGTGTAGCCTTCTGCAGATAAGGAGTTTTAAAGATCCTTGAGATAATCACACGTCCAGCATCTGACAAATATGAAAAAAAAAACTATAAAAAGTACCATATTTTTCAGAGCATAAAACACACATTCCCCCACTCCAAAAGAGGGTGAAATTTGGGTGTGTCTTATACACTGAATTTAGCCGAGCCCACCCAAAGGCCCCCACCCTTTGCCTCCCAGCAATTTGCCTCCTGGTAGCAAACAGCGAACAGCCTGTTTCAGTTTTAGCTTCAGCACAGCCTGATTAGCAAAAGCAGCTGATTGTCAGTTGAATTGGCTGCCTGACAATCAGCTGTTTGAGACTGCAGGGACTGCCATTGCCTATTGCATCCCCTACCACATGCCCTATTTTAAGCCCATTCTGATCCCTGCTGCCCAGAACAGGCAAAAATTGGGGCACATAGAGGCTGAAAACAGGGTGTGCAGAGCAAAGATGGGTTGCTGGCAGTTCTGCCCAGATGGGCTGAACCAATATTAGTGGCGGCGGGAGGCTCCACCCACCTGCCCAGATGCTTCTGTCTATGCGCAGATGTTTCTGTGCATGTGCAGAAGCATCACACGAGTGCATGCGGGACTGCGCCTGAAGCAATAGAAAAAAATTGGCAACCCATCTTTGGTGTGGAGGCTGAAAATGGGATGCAGAGGCTAAAAATGGGGCACGCAGAGGCGGAAATAGGCTATGGCGATCCCTGCAGACTGAAACAGCTGATTGTTGGGAGGGCCCCAACAATCAGCTTTCTTGTGCTAATCAGGCTGTGCTGAAACTGAAATTAAAACTGAAACTGAAATAAGGAATTCGTTGCAAGGAGGCAAGTTGCTGGGAGGTAGAGGAAGATTTTTTTTTCTTGTTTTCCTCCCTAAAAGCTTGGTGCGTCTTATAATTCGGAGCATTTTATATTCTGAAAAATGCAGTAATTTTCAGGCTCTATGCATGGATTTTCTGATGCCTACTTACGTGGACGTTTCGCTGGAGCTGGAGCTGGACCTAGAGAAAGGCAGAAAACCAATTGACCTCCAATATGTCAAATGTGATCGGTCTCCGCCTAATGCATGACCCAAGAATCCAATCCCTAAAAGCCCAATGTCTGCCTAAAGGTTCATTCATGGGAGCTCTCTGAGTCTGGTTGTGTTCTTGTAGACATTCTATCACCCAACTAGGTAACAGCATTAATGGGGGGAAGAGGAAGAGGAGGGTGGGATCTTTGAAGCTCTCTGAGCCTGGTTGTGTTCTTGTAGACATTCTATCACCCAACTAGGTAACAGCATTAATGGGAGGAGGAGGAAGAGGAGGGTGGGATCCTTAAAGCTCTCTGAGTCTGGTTGTGTTCTTGTAGGCATTCTATCACCCAACTAGGTAACAGCATTAATGGGAGGAGGTGGAAGAGGAGGGTGGGATCCTGGGAGCTCTCTGAGCCAGGTTGTGTTATTGTAGACATTACATCACCCAACTAGGTAACAGCATTAATGGGAGGAGGAGAAAGAGGAGGGTGGGATCCTGGGAGCTCTCTGAGTCTGGTTGTGTTCTTGTAGACATTCCATCACCCAACTAGGGGAAGGGGGAGGAGGAGATGGTCCTGGAGATGTGTGGGTACCAAGCCCTGTAGGGCTTTAAGGGTTTTTTGAATTGAACCCAGGAGCTTACAGGAGGACAGTGCAACGTCACATACTTAGGTCAGCAGGTTTGCCAAACGCCAGGCTGTTGAAATGTGCCGTTGTGTTTTTGGTTCACAATTGTGCAATTGTGAATCGTGTTGAAGTAGTGCAAGACTGGAAGATGTGAAGAGGCCTGGCCCACAGACATGACTCAAGGGACAACATCGTCACCACCACCACCGCCGCCGCCGCCGCTGCCGCCATCATCATTAGGCTGTAGAATTCTGGACCACATGAAGCTCCTAAATCGTTTTCAGGGACAACCGCACCTATAGTGACTACTGCAGTAATCCAGTGGATATAAAGAAACTGTGTGTGTGAGAGAGAGAGACAGAGTGATTGTGAGTGCGCACACGCACACATCTGTTTGAGACAGCCTTGACTCCTGGCAACTATGGGGCAAGTCCACATAGTTTTCGTGGTGTTTGCCTTGCCTTCTTCTTCCTCAGGTTGAGAGTCAGAGATTGGCCCAAAGTCACTCAAGCTGTCCTTCTGTTTAAGGCAGAACTGGAACTCTCTGTCTCCCGGTTCCTGGCCCGGTGCCTTGAACCCTTACAGCAAACTGGCTCTCAGCAACTCAGGAGCAAGGTGGGAGAAAGCTGAGTCCCCAAAGCTCCTGAAAGCTCCCGACTCAGGCTCAACCCTTCCAAGACGGAGTGGCTGTGGGTTCCGGCCCCCCGGTTCAACCAGATAATTCCATCTCTGGCCATTGGGGGCATTCAACTTGCCCCCGTGGAGCGGGCGCGCAATTTGGGCGTCCTCCTGGATGCCAGGCTGTCCATGGATGAACATGTGACAGCCGTGGCCAGGGGGGCGTTCCACCAGGTTCGCCTGGTGCGCCAATTGCGCCCCCTATTGGACCGGGACGCCTTACGCACAGTCACCCATGCGCTGGTGACGTCTCGCCTGGACTACTGTAACGCTCTCTACATGGGGCTCCCCTTGAAATGCACTCGGAGACTGCAGTTGGTCCAGAATCACCCAACTAGGTAACAGCATTAATGGGGGGAAGAGGAAGAGGAGGGTGGGATCTTTGAAGCTCTCTGAGCCTGGTTGTGTTCTTGTAGACATTCTATCACCCAACTAGGTAACAGCATTAATGGGAGGAGGAGGAAGAGGAGGGTGGGATCCTTAAAGCTCTCTGAGTCTGGTTGTGTTCTTGTAGGCATTCTATCACCCAACTAGGTAACAGCATTAATGGGAGGAGGTGGAAGAGGAGGGTGGGATCCTGGGAGCTCTCTGAGCCAGGTTGTGTTATTGTAGACATTACATCACCCAACTAGGTAACAGCATTAATGGGAGGAGGAGAAAGAGGAGGGTGGGATCCTGGGAGCTCTCTGAGTCTGGTTGTGTTCTTGTAGACATTCCATCACCCAACTAGGTAACAGCATTAATGGGAGGAGGAGAAAGAGGAGGGTGGGATAATGGGAGCTCTCTGAGTCTGGTTGTGTTCTTGCAGACATTCTATCACCCAACTAGGTAACAGCATCAGTGCACTATTTGGGTAATGAAACATCTGCAAGAAAACAGCCACGCTCAGAGAAAACCGAAAACCACAGAGTTTGGAATGAGAATATCATCAATATGCTGATGATATTATTCTTCTGGACCCCAGGAAGATCAAGTGACCGTGTCAAAGTCCCGATCCAATGCCAGGAAAGTGTGTGGGCCTAGATGGGGGTGAACAGATTCAGACAATCCTGGCATGATTAGGTTTATTTGGACTATGGCCATTTTGCAAGAACATTCCAATTTTGGTCTTAAGACAGGTTGCACCCGTTTATTGATTAAAATTTATATGCCACCCATCTTGCTAGTCAAAGCAACTTGCTACCCATCGTGCCCAGTCTGGGGGTTCTCTTGGAGTGACATCTCCTCCTGGAGCTCTCTCTGGAATCAACCTGATTTGGTCCCATCCGATGATGATAATAATGACATATTTTGAAGAGAAGATAGCAGAAAAGCTAGCTTACCTTTTGCTGGTGGTGGTTTGGGAGCCATTTTACTTCATCGGTGCATGTAACATCTCATCCCAATGTGCACAGCTGGAGAATGGAGCAAGTTATGAGAACCAATGTAAGTGGAAAGGCAAACGTTTTGATCAACAAAATGGAGACAGCTTCAGAATTAGCTAATAGCTCCTTTCCTGGATTTTAGGTCCTCCTAGTGGGCAATCACTGAACTATGAGCCCGCAATGTGCAGCCAAAAAAGCCAATGCAGTCCTACCTTGTAATAACAGAGGGATAGAATCAAGATCACATGAAGTGGTAGTACAGCTTTATAAGGCCTTGGTAAGACCACACTTGGAATATGGCGTCCAGTTTTGGTTGCCACAATATGAAAAAGAAGTTGAGACTCTAGAAAGAGTGCAGAGGAAAGCAACAAAGACGATTGGAGACTAAAACATATGAAGAACAGTTGCATGAATTGGGCATATCTAGTCTAATCGTGTCATCCCAAAGAACTTGTGATGACATGATGGCAGTCTTCCAATATTTGAGGGGCTGCCAGAAAAAAGAGGGAGTCGAACTATTCTCCAAAATACCTGAAGGCAGAACAAGAAGAACGGATGGAAAGGCAATTCTCTAAGGAAGAGTTATCGCTTAGGAATAAGTCATAGGTTGGCAAAGACGCTCTAATCTTTTGCATTGGGCTTCTTTCTTGGATGCTTAAGCGTGTGTGAATCGTTTCCTTAAACTCTTTAAGTTTCTCTATCCAATCCCTCCCGTTGCTGTCCCTGTCTTACCTCTCCAGGTTCTTCCTTCTTTTTGCTGTTACCACCTGCCCCAATTTTCTCCTCAATTCCTTGTCCCAGTTAGTAGAGGGTAGTGGGCATAGGAACGGGATATCTACTCAAACCCTGGACTCTTGGTCTACTACCAGAATTAAACTGTGAGTATGAGCTTCACTGGATTTACTCTTTGTGTCTTCAGCTGGATTTTCTTTCTGACAGTTTTTGACAGTTTGTTCCCTTATGATGTAGAATATTCAAATTCTGCCTCTCTCCCATTGGCTGGATGCTGGGCCCAATCAGCATTCGGCACTTAGCCTTCGGTTTCCTTCTTTCACCCCCAGAAACCTGCATCTTAATTTGAGAATTTCAAATGTATTTCACAGTGAATTTTCTTCTACTGGTTTAAAAGTGTCTGACTGGCAGAAGAGGCCGGAGTCCATTGCAAAGCCCATCAAGCCCATTTTCAGAATTGCAAGAAATGACCAAATCAGTTTGGAAAAGAAATTAGTTGAATGTAAAAACCAGATGCAATTAGGAAATATACAGAATATTATTATTATTATTTAGTTAAGATTCAAGCTTGCTTGCAAGTCAACCTATAAAGGTTTTGTGCTGCACTCCTTTAACAACTCCTGTCCCCCACCCCACCCCCTAAGTACCATAACTTTGTATTCTGGGAGAAAATATGATATTTGGAGTAACAGTAGCCTCTCTGACTGATAGCAGCCTTGTGAGGTTAGAGCAGTGTTTCTCAAACTTGGCGACTTTAAGTCCTGTGGACTTCAACTCCCAGAATCCCCCAGCCAGCACAGCTGGCTGGGGAATTCTGGGAGTTGAAGTCCACAGGACTTAAAGTCGCCAAGTTTGAGAAACACTGGGTTAGAGTGAGACGTTCTAAAGAGTTGCTGTTGAAAGGCTGCTCGGTTGTGATGTCTCCTGTGCATGATGTCTCCTCCACATCCTCCTCAGAGGCCTCGAGGGAGAATGAGATCATTCCTGGCACTCAGGAATTACTGACCCTGAACTGCCAGCCGAACAGGCCTGGGATGGGGAGAGCTTTCAGGCCAGCGAGGAAGAGGGGGAGAGCACGCCGGGCAGAGAAGCAGAGGTCTGCCAGATTGGGGAAAAGCCCCACTCCTTTTAATGGGCTGCGCCAGGTGCTATTTAGCCTGGCAGGGAGGCAGAGGGAGGCGTTGGTGAAAGTAATGCCTGTGGATCGTGGCCTGATATTAAATTCGGCTTCCGAGACTGTGGTTTGTGAGCTACAGGGATGCAGTTTAAGTTGCTTTGTGTTCATGTTTTGGACCCGATATTTGATGAGCTGGTTATCTGTTTGATGTGCTAATTGGCCATTGCCTGGAAGTTTAGTCTGGGTCTTGTTAGTGGCTGGCTTCACTTGGAAACCACCCTCTGAACTCCTGTCCTGGGCTCTTCCTGTGAATGCTACTTGTAAACCCTGAAACTCTGACCATTGGACTGAAAACCTAATTGGAGGCTTGTCACCTGCTCTACGGAGCTTAGAATGGAGGTCAAATTGGCCTCTCTTGGCATGCAGAAGTTCTCCACCTTGTACCAGGTCTCCCTCCCCTCCCACCGGGATACGTAGTAGAGTCCATTCCCAAAAGGTTTCAGCCTGAGGAAGGGGGAGGAGGAGATGGTCCTGGAGATGGGTGGGTACCAAGCCCTGTAGGGCTTTAAGGGTTTTTTGAATTGAACCCAGGAGCTTACAGGAGGACAGTGCAACGTCACATACTTAGGTCAGCAGGTTTGCCAAATGCCAGGCTGTTGAACTGTGCCGTTGTGTTTTTGGTTCACAATTGTGCAATTGTGAATCGTGTTGAAGTAGACTGGAAGATGTGAAGAGGCCTGGCCCACAGACATGACTCAAGGGACAACATCGTCATCATCACCACCACCACCACCACTGCCGCCGCTTTCGCCATCATCATCAGGCTGTAGAATTCTGGACCAGATGAAGCTCCTAAATCGTTTTCAGTTTCAATCTCACCTATAGTGACTACTGCAGTAATCCAGTGGATATAAAGAAACTGTTTGTGTGTGAGAGAGAGACAGACAGAGTGATTGTGAGTGTGCACACGCACACACCTGTTTGAGACAGCCTTGACTCCTGGCAACTATGGGGCAAGTCCACATAGTTTTCGTGGTGTTTGCCTTGCCTTCTTCTTCCTGGGGTTGAGAGTCAGAGATTGGCCCAAAGTCACTCAAGCTGTCCTTCTGTTTAAGGCAGAACTGGAACTCTCTGTCTCCCGGTTCCTGGCCCGGTGCCTTGAACCCTTACAGCAAACTGGCTCTCAGCAACTCAGGAGCAAGGTGGGAGACAGCTGAGCCCCCAAAGCTCCTGAAAATCTCCTCAACTTCTCTCACATAATAATATCCAGGGCTGGTCCAGAGATGTGAGCTATGGGATGCCAAGGGCTGCTTCTGCAAGGCTGCCCCCTTGGCAGTGCCATCACAATCCCCCCACAGCTGTGCTTGGCTGAGGGCCCGCAGCAGCCAATCAGCAGGCTGCTTGAGTCACAGGAAAGGGGGTGCCTTCACCTGGGAAGAGAAAAGCAAGCCAGGCCAGAGGAAGGAGGGACCATTCAATCCACATGATTCCATGTGCAGAAGTCAAGTAACCAACGAGCCCAGAGCAACTCTGCCGAAGGAGATTCTCAGCGAGGAGGTACAGGTTAGCCCAATGGTGCCTTGCGAGGGTCCCCCTTCAGTGGGAGAGCTGACCAGGAAATGTTCTCACTTCGTCAGGAGGCTGAGGCTCCTTCTTTTTCATTGGGTAGAAATGGTTTTTGGCTCAAAAGATCTGGTTCGGCTGTATCCATGCTCCTGACCTGCTGCCAACTATTCTTAAATCCTTGCTATTCTCTCCAACAATGGAAAACCCTCGTTCTCCATAGGGCGACTGAAGCAAGCTCCTGTACCTGAGCCGATCTGGTGATATAGAGGTCTTTGAAGTTGGGGAACCCATGTCCCGTAATTCTCAGGTCCTATTTATAAATGACTTCAAGACATCTTGAATTGCACCCGGAGGTCCAAGAGTAACTAGCGCAGCTCATGAAGTAGAAATGGAAAAAATGGAGTCTCTCTGCATTCCCCTTCGTCCACTGATATTATCTGAAGGGCTCAAGAACTGAATCTAGGATTGGTGGACTTCATCAAGCCATCTTTCTGTGTAGATTTATTCAGACGTTCTTCAATTCCTGAACTTTCATGGTCCTTTCTCCATCTGTGACCTTCCGGTGACATTTAGCTCTCCTTGGCCTTTGCCAGAACCCCACATTCCTAGTTTAGAAGTGTGGCCTTCCTGATGGTTTTTGTCATTGTGAAGGCTCCGAGGTTCTCTGCTGCGTGGTGAGTTAGTCTGCATCTCCCATGATACTGCAATGCTGGAAGGGCAACCAGCTGGCTGCTAAGTATTTGCGAGTCTTGGTTTTAATTCCCACATTCCAAATATTGTGGATTATGGGTGTGGCCTTTGTCCCTTGCTGTCTTATGTAACTGGCGTTTCTTTCCTCTTTATCTCTAAGCCATGGCTCCCGAAGAACCCCCAGCCAAACTAGCTCTTGATGACAAGATTGACCTGAACCAAAGTCCTGTTACGAAAATCCCTACCAAGTACTGGTGGATTGTGATTTCTATCACCGCAGGAGTCCTTACCATCATCTTGGCAACATCAGTCCAAACATGTACGTTTCATTCTTCTTGCTAAATGAGGTTTTCCTTCCCAGGAAGCTGAAGAAGCTGGGTGGCCCCACTATCTTTCGTGAACATGATCTTTTCATGGAATCCAGACTACCCGGGTTGGAAGGGATCCTGGAGGTCTTCTAGTCCAATCTCCAGCTCAGGCAGGAGATGCTATAACATTCCAGACAAGTGGCTGTCCACTCTCTTCTTAAAAGCCTCCAGTGCTGGAGGACCCACAACTTCTGGATGCAAACTGTTCCACTGATTAATTGTTCTGTCAGGAAATTTCTCCTGAGTTCTAGGTTGGTTCTCTCCTTGACTGGTTTCCATCCATTGCTTCTTCTTCTGCTTGCTGAAAACCACCTCTGGTGTCAAGGTTCCAAGTAATATGTCCCCAGAAATAAAATCCAAGGCATCCATCTTTCTTTTATGTCTGCTTATTAGGAACATATCAAATTGGAACGGTCTCGGTATAGTTTCGACTCTGACCAGACTCCGGAATTACACCCGGTAAAAAGCAAAAGTTTGAAACTTCCCCCCAGAGTCAGAAAGAAAGAAAAAAAATCCCGCCATCCTTGTGGTCCTGCATGGCGCAGTTCCGGGACGGCGGGATATTCTTTGTTTTGGCGGCGGGAGAAGGATGAAAGTGCTCCAGGAGGATAGGCGCCAGGCGAATATCCCAGGGCTGCTGCACATGTACACCACTTGACCTCCTGGAGCACTTTCTTTCTTCTCCTGCCGCCGAAAGAAACAATATCCCGCTGTCCCGGAACTGTGCCATGCAGGACCAGCAGGATGGTGGGGTGTTCTTTCTTTCGGCAGCGGGAGAAGGAAGAAAGTGCTCCAGGAGGACAAGCGGAAATCCAGGGGCTGCTGCACATGTGCCCACCCCGTTTCTACAAAGGAAGAGCCCTCCCCCACCCCCACCCCCCATTGCAGTGCGATCCAAAAAGGGGATGGGATGCTGCAGAAAAGCCTTCCACCCAGGCCCGCATGCCTCTCTAGCCGGCTCCGCAGGGCTCCTGGCTCTAAAACAGCACACTGGCTTCCCACCCGGCCACCTGCCTGCTCTCTTTGCAGATTGGCCCATCTGACTGCCAGCGCTACTCTGGGAACTCAGCCTGTGGAATCTGGCACTCTGGGGGGAAGGAGACCTGGCCATGGCCTGCTCCCCACATGAGGGGCTGCCCCCCACCCACCCGTGGCTTCTTCCTCTTGCTCCGCTTCTTCACCAGTGGTAAGTGGGGCCGTGGCCGAGGAGCAGACAGGTGACTGGGTGGGAAGCCAATGGGCTGCTTTGGAGCCCGAAGCCCCAAGGAGCCGGCACAAGAGGCACGCAGGCCCAGGTGGAAGGCAGCCTTTTCAGCATCCTGCTCCTCCTCCTCTCTTTGTAATGCCCTGCAGCAGGAGGGGGGCTCTGACTTTGCAGAAACGAAGTGGGTGCATGTGTAGCAGCCCTCCTGTAGCATCGCCGCCCCCGCCCCTCTCAGTCCCAGCACAGCGTCTGTGTTTCCACCAAGGGCCGCCCACCCAGCCACTAGCCAGGTTGGGCTGCACGCCGACCTCAGAGGGAAAGAAACAATATCCCGCTCTCCTGGAACTGTGCCATGCAGGACCAGCAGGATGGTGGGGTGTTCTTTCTTTCGGCAGCGGGAGAAGGAAGAAAGTGCTCTAGGAGGACAAGGGTCATTTTGACAATGATGGATGTCCTTGATGGCTAATTCTCTCCTCCAGAGAATGCTTAGATATTGAGCAGTGGTAGGAGAGCTGTGTTGGTCCACAGGATCAAAGCATCAGAATGCAGGGGATGTTTCTGGCCAACACATTTTATGAAAAGGCACACAGAAGCTCATCCTCATTTGGTCAGATGATGAAAATCATCTGAGGATGTGAACTGTAGGCCTTAGATAACTAGAAGCTTCTTAAATATATACATTTTTTTAAAAAATACAAAACGCACTGAGGAAGTCTGATGGACACATGGACCATAGCACGATTAAATGATATTATAAGTTGTCCAAATGTGCTTAATGGCCGCATAAATCTAATGAAATGTCAATAAACACATTTTGCAAAATAAAATACACAAGATAGAAATAAATGATTCAAATACAAGAGGGTCTTTTGATGGACTATATATAATTATTGGAAATGTACTAAGCCAGAGCTGTCAAACTCGTGGCCCGCAGGCCAGATGCCTCACATCCTGGCCACACCTCCACCCGGTTTAGCGAAGGTCACATGATGCCATGATGATGCGAGATTGACATCCCTGCACTAAGCAATCAGTGAATCAACCAAGCCAGTCCCAACCCTAACCCAAGCCCAGCTCTGTCATCCAGTGTGTGCAGGGATGTCCACAGGTGTCATCATAAAAGACAAGATGGTGGCTACATTGGTACAATTAACACTTCACCTGTTTTTCAGGCATTGTGTTCCAACTTCCATCTTGAATTTTTGACACCTCTTAGCATGACAGCCATCCAGGGAAATAAATAATTTTCTCAGGCCCTGGGGAACCAGTCTCACTGGGTTAACCTTCTCCCATGTGAAGCTCTTCAGAAGTTGTTGCTTTGGGGAAAGCTGATGGTACAAGCAACAAGAGGCATCTTCATACCTTAACCTCTATGTGTCTTAATCGCTTTAGACAATGCAATGCTTGCGGAAGACTGGAGTCCTTATGAAAAGCCTATGAAAAAACTAAGGATTACTTTGTCCATCGGGGTCAGGGATGAAAAGATCAAGCATAATGAGAATGGTGAGTGCAGAAGGTGATCCTGAGTTGGGTCTGACTAGTTTGGAACCACAATCCTGTTTTGAGACCAAGGAAGAGGAAATGAGACCCTTTTCCTAAAGATGCATCCTGCCAAGTAACATCATGGTTGGAAGAACTGTTAAGAAGGAGCTGAGTACTGCTTGGCACAGAAATAACACAAGGCTGACCGGTACTCCTTCGTTCGAAGGATCTTGTTCAACACCGGAGCTAGGCTTGGTCTGTCCTCCACAGTGAGGGTTATGAACCACCTCCTGGCGGCTTCTCTTTGTCGAGTGTTTGCCTCTGCTTCAACGACCTCCAGCCCCAAAGAGTTCACTTTTCCAATTATTGATCATGAAAGCAACTCTCGCCTTTTCCCCAAAGTCTTTGACCACGGCAAGGAGGTCAAGTGATACCAACTCAGTAACCTGGAATTAGAATGAGGGGAAGGGCCTAACGTGGGCCAGCTCTGAGGACAAGGGTTGGGCAGTGGGACAACAAGCCCACTAATTGGGATGGGGCTGACTCTGAGAGTTTCAGCAAGTGGCAACCCTGGTTGAGTTCTGAAACCTTAAGCAGCACCTGTGGGGGGAGCCATCTTCAGCACTAAAGACGCTGCCTAGTTGGGCAATGAACTATCTCTAGAAAACAAGAACCAGTTCAATCCTGAGTTACAAATATTCTCTTCTTTAGGTAATTCTAGGTCTCTTTGACCAAACTGGGAAGTTCAAAAAGAAATCTCAAAAAGCTCAACTGCTCAAAAATAATCCTATCTTCCCAATTGTCATAGCAGCTGCCTAGATCTTGGGGGGGGGGGGGGGGAGGGGAGGCGGGAGGCAATTCCAATGCCTTTAAATCCGCCAGAGTTTCTTCCTGCAAGTGTCTGTTCTGAGTGTGGAACAGGAAATCAACTTCTAGTTACATCTGGTTTTAGCTCTGAAGGTCGCAAGGTTAGTAGAAAGAATGCCACAACTGTTCAAGGAATCTGAAGATGGCTTTGCTGCAGACAAAAAGAAATATCGTAAGTATTGAAAGTAAATTTTGAAAGCGAATGCTATGTCATAATTTATCATTCTACCCCAACGTAGTAAAGTAGACCATAAATATCTGTATGCACCTCAACATCTATGAATTCACCTTCTATCCCCCCAAATGTAAGACACTAAAGTTCTGATGCTGAATGTCTCCTCCTCTTCCTCCTCTCCATCTTCCTCTCCTCCTCCTCCTCCTCCTCCTCCTCCTCCTCCTCCTCCTCCTCCTCCTCCTCCTCCTCCTCCTCCTCCTCCTCCTCCTCCTCCTCCTCCTCCTCCTTCCTCGTCCTGGTGCTGAAAGCTGCTTTAAGGCAGCATCTCTTAAAAGACCCTTCCAGGTTGAAAAATTATAGATGAACCCCAAAAATTTTTGTTTGTTGGTTATATTTATGAATAAACAAATATCAATAATAAATAAATAACCTATTAGAAAGTAGCATAAATATTTTTTATGGAATATTACCCTGTATTTTAAATACTATAAATAAAATAAAATAAAACAAAATATGAATAGAGCCCCAATGATGCTCCACAGATGCAGTTAGAAGTAAAAATTGAAATCGCTCAATGCAGAATCTGCTAACGTATATTTATTTTTTTTGTGTTAATTCCTCTTAGAAGCTCTGTTTAAAAAAGGATCAAAAATTAGTGATAACTGGAAGCAAATTGGCTGGAATCTCTACTATGTTTCAAAAGCCAATGAAAGGAAAACCTGGCACGATGCCGAGTACTTTTGCAGGTCCAGAGATTGCCACTTGATCTCTATCCTGAATGAGGAAGAACAGGTTTGGTGGTATTATTATTATTATTATTATTATTATTATTATTATTATTATTATTATTATTATTATTATTATTATTATTATTATTATTATTATTATTATTATTATTATTATTGTAGCACAGCGGCCAGTTGATTCGCCGGATTTGGCATTGATTACTAGTCGGGCCCCACCCAGGGGCCTAGGACGTCGTAACGTATTTTCGCAATATACGTGCAGATCCAAGCAGTGCAGCTTTTTGCATTTGACTGATGGTGATTTTGTCAAGTTTTAACTTTTTTAAATGTAATTCTAGTGCTTTAGCAATAGCACCCAGTGTGCCGATTACCACTGGAATTACCACTGCTGGTTTGTGCCATAATCGTTGGATTTCAATTTTTAAGTCCAGGTATTTCCCGATTTTTTCATATTCCTTCTCGGCGACCCTGCTATCACCTGGTATTGCGATGTCTATGATTGTAACCTTATTTTTCTCAACCAGTGTGATGTCTGGTGTATTATGCGCCAGTATTTTATCCGTTTGTATGCGAAAATCCCACAAGATCTTGACCATCTGACCCTCGACGACTTTTTCAGGCTTATGTTCCCACCAGTTTGTTGCTGTTTTAATATTATAATTTTTGCACAAATTCCAGTGGATCATTTGTGCCACTGAATTGTGCCGCATTTTATAGTCAGTCTGCACGATTTTTTTACAGCAGCTGAGTATGTGGTCAACAGTTTCATCAGCCTCTTTGCAAAGTCTACATTTGGCATCATCAGAGGATTTTTCGATTTTGGCCTTAATGGCATTTGTGCGGATAGCTTATTCTTGCGCAGCCAGGATTAGTGACTCTGTTTCTTTCTTTAATGCACCTGCTGTTAACCATAACCAAGTTTTTTCACTGTCCACTTTATCTTTTATGTTTTCCAGAAATTGGCCATACAATGCTTTGTTCTGCCAACTCTCCATTCTTAATTTTATCACATCTTTTTTGTATTCTTGTTTCGTCTGGTGGGCCTTCAATAGATTTTTGTTCTTTACTTCGATTAATAGATGTTCTTGACTTTCTTTTAAATAATCAGCCAGTGCATGTTTTTCTTCTTTTCTATTTGCTTCACTTGTAATAATCCTCTGCCACCTGATTTTCGGGGTAGGTATAGTCTATCAATATCACCACGTGGATGTAAATTGTAGTGCATTGTCATTAGTTTCCTGTTTTTTTGGTCCAAAATGTCCAAATCAGCGTGTGTCCACTTAACTATACCAGCTGTGTATCTTATAATTGGTATTGCCCAGGTGTTTATGGCCTTGATTGTATTTCCACCATTCAATTTAGATTTCAAAATTTTCCTAACTCTGTTGGTGTACTCTCCCATGACAATAGTTTTTACTTCTCCATGCTTGATGTTATCCAACTGCAGAATGCCTAAGTATTTGTAGGCTTCATTTTCATTGCATTTAATTAGTTGGCCATTGGGTATTTCAATTCCCTCATATGTAGTGATTTTGCCCCTTTTTATGGATACAGTGGCACATTTTTCCATGCCAAACTGCATTGAAATATTGGTGCTGAATACTCGGACTGTGTTTGTCAATGATTGGATTTCTATTTCTGACTTTCCATAGAGTTTCAAATCATCCATATATAATAAATGCGAAATGTTTTTGGCTTCTTTGGCTGTTTGGTAGCCTAATTTCATTTTTTAAAAGATTACTGATAGTGGGATCATCGCGATGATGAAGAGAAGAGGTGAAAGTGAATCACCCTGGAAAATTCCTTGCTTGATATTAACCATTCCGTAGTTCTCATTCCCTACTGCCAACTCGGTTCTCCATTGTTTCATCGCCTTTTCAGTAAAGGATGTAATATTTTTGCTAATGCCAGTTGTTTCTAAGCATTTTATGATCCAACTATGTGGCAATGAGTCAAATGCCTTTTTGTAATCAATCCAGACCATATTCAAGTTCATTTTTCTGTTCTTACAATTTTCTAATATCATTTTATCAATTAGGAGCTGATCTTTTGTGCCCCTGCTCCTTCTTTTGTTGCCTTTCTGCTCTACTGGCAAGATGTTGTTTGTTTCCAAATAATCCATAATGTTATCTGCAATAATGCCTGTGAGTAATTTGAAGGTTGTTGGCAAGCATGTTATTGGTCTGTAGTTTTCAGGTATTGTTCCTTTAGTTGCATCTTTCTGAATCAAGTATGTTTTTCCAGTTGTCAACCATTCATCAGTTTGGCCATTTTGTAAAATCTCATTCAGTTGCTTGGCCAATATTACATGTAAACTGGTCAGATATTTGAGCCAGAAACCATGTAATTGGTCCTTTCCAGGTGATGTCCAATTCTTTACTTTTTTAACTCGATTTTTGACCATCTCAGTTGTTATTTCTAATACTTGCAATTGTTTGTTGCCAACGCTTTTCTCAAAGTCATGTATCCATTTTGCTTCCTTATTGTAGTCCTTTGCATTTTGCCACAATTCTTTCCAGAATTCAACTGTGGCCTGCTTTTCTGGTTTTTGACTTTTGGTGCCACCATTCACATTAAGACTTTGATAAAAGCGCCATTGGTCTGATCGAAATTGCTGATTTTGTTTATACTGGATGATTCGTGCCTCATATCTTTCAATTTTCCTAGCTGTTGCTGTTATCTGCTGTTTTACAATCTCTACAGCTTCATTGATGTTTCTTGTATCCAATCTATACCTTCTGATTAGCTGATCTATAATTTTGTTGTTTTTAAGCCGTTGCTCACGCATGTTCTTCAAGTTGCTTGCATCTGCCCTTAATTTTTTGACTTTTTGTTCTAATCGGATTTTCCACTTTGGCTTTGATGCTTTTTCCGTTGTGTAACTAGGTGCTTTGATTTTAATGCCTAGTTCATTAGTGACTATTGCAGCTGCGCTGTACATTAACTGGTTCGTTTCCAAGATGGATCCCGATTCAATTGTTGAAAGCACTGCATTAACCATTTTCATGATAGGGGCCAAAATTTTCTTAGGCACAGTTTTTAATGATGGTAAACGTTGCCGTTCCTTATTAAACAGAAAATGCTCCATGATCTTGTCCTTCAATTCTTTTTGTTTTTGAGTTAGTTCATCAGCTGGTTCAGCGATAACTGGTTCTGGTGATAGTGTTGTTATTTATTCCCCGACAGCTTCTTCTGGGAGTTCTACTACAATGTCTTTAGGTATGTCTTGAGTATCAGTTATTTCTGCTTGTGATGTTGTTTTCTTAGTTTTGCAATTTGCCTGAATTTCCTCAAGTTCAACTTCACTAAACACTTTATTCCGTGTACTAAATCGCCTTTAATTATGCAAGTCGTTGTTCACTAACATTTGAATCTGAATATTGCTGTTTCCATAATTCATACATTCGCTTTAAATAGACTCTTTTTCCAGGCTCTGAGTTGTAGTAACAAGCCATTATGGCATGGTTTTCATCTGCACTATATTTTTGTCGTTTGTTGGCTGGTCCACTTGTAGCCCACTTGTCGATGGATGTCCAGGGATCTCAACATCCGCTGCGGCCCTTGTTAATCCGTGCGACGACCGATGCGGTATAGAATTTTTATTTGTTTCTTTCACCATGTTATATGGGTTGGCGGTTTTTTTTTATGGGGGCAGGCTGCCAACCTGACCCCAACCCCCCTCCTTTCTCATCCAGGCTTGGGACTGGCAACAGCGGAGTAGTAGTAGTAGTTGTTGTTGTTGTTGTTGTTGTTGTTGTTGTTGTTATTATTATTATTATTATTATTATTATTATTATTATTATTATTATTATTATTGCATCAACAGACTTGTATCACAACGGCCAGTTGTTTCGCCGGATTTGGCATTAATTACTAGTCGGGCCCCACCCAGGGGCCTAGGACGTCATAACGTATTTTCGTAATATGTGTGCGGATCCAAGCAGTGCGGCCTTTTGCATTTGACTGATGGTGATTTTGTCAATTTTTAACTGTTTTAAATGTAATTCCAGTGCTTTTGGAATAGCACCATGTGCGCCGATTACCACTGGAATTACCACTGCTGGTTTGTGCCATAATCGTTGAATTTCGATTTTTAAGTCCAGGTATTTCACGATTTTTTCATATTCCTTCTCGGCGACCCTTCTATCACCTGATATTGCGATGTCTATGATTGTAACCTTATTTTTCTCAACCAGTGTGATGTCTGATGTTTTATACGCCATTATTATTGTTGTTGTTGTTGTTGTTGTTGTTGTTGTTGTTGTTATTATTATTATTATTATTATTATTATTATTATTATTATTATTATTATTATTATTATTATTATTATTATCTTCCTTCTCATATTTGGGGGCTTTTAACACAGCACTCCATTTTGGCCAAATGCTGGCCTCTTCCTATCCTTCTCTGCTATAGTTTGAAATTTCCATGCACAAGTGTTTGATAACTTTTTGCAAATGGGGTTGCATCATAACTGGAGGGTTTTAAGAAGATATTGGACAGCTATTTGACTGGAATGGGATAGGGGCCCCTGCTTGAGCAGAGGGTTGGACTGGAAGACCTCCAAGGTCCCTTCCAGCTCTTGTATCTTAATTGACCAGGACACTCTACGCACTGGGGTGTTTATTTATTTATTTATTAATCCATTTTATATGCTGCACCCTCTCTACCAAGGGACTCGGGGCGGCCTACAATTTACTACATAACAAATAAATAACAAGGAGGAGATATGCAAAAAGCATTATACAACACATAATAAATAAATAATCAATTAATTAAAAACAGCAAAAAGCAATTAAAAAACAATTAAAACACCCAAAGTCAAACCTAATTTAAAATTTTATCCAGAGGGAACAGTATGAATTCGAAGATCAGAGGTGACAGGCCAAAATGGCACCTATTCAGAAGAAACTCTTTGATTCCCACTCCCCACTCAGAAGGCTGCTAACTAGCGGTGGGTTTCAACCGGCATTACTGCTGGTTTGCCTCATGTGGCACACTGCATGAATGCATGTGCAGTTCAATGGAAATTCTTCTGCGCATGTGCAGAACTTAAAAAAAATGGCGGCGGTGATGGCAGTGACCGGGGAACCAGTTCTGGGGAGTGGCCAGCCTGAGTCGCTGCTGGTTCTGCGACCCAGGCCGGCATACCACTACCGGTTCAGCCGAACTGGGCCGAACCCATAGGAACCCACCTCTGCTGCTAACCATGTTCTTGGCATGCTTCCATTGAACAGGGGTTGGGTATAAAGGTCGAAGCCCCTGTGTCCCATCTTCAAAATTGTGATATGCCTTATCTCACCATAGCATGGAGCTGGTGTTTCTTCAGGCAGAACGGAGTTCTTTGGCAAATAACAGTGAATTGCCCGTTGTTAGTTTTGGGCACTGCGGCTACACAAACCCAAAGTGAATCTCTTGAGTGTGGAATCCCATTTTGTGAAGCTGCCCTTTCCTTTCCATTTTTGTGTCTTTGTAGAAGTACATCTCTTCAAAGCTCAACGAGTCTGCCTGGATTGGCCTAACGGATGAAAATGTGGAAGGCCAGTGGGAGTGGTCGGATGGTTCCAGGTTAATAGTACAGTGAGTGTCCAGGATATGCTCATTGGAAGTCTGTCCCTCAACCCTTACTTCAAACACGTAGCTTAATTAAATGATTTTTTTTTAAATTTAGGCTCCAGGCAGCTCAGATTGGCATGGGTGCTACAGAGCATGCTTAACGCTAACAGAGCGTATGCTAAGCATGGAGTTTACTTCTATGCTTCCTGTACCCAGACAAAATCAACAATATTATGGCTTTATACAATGGCTGCTTTCACATAACCTGCTGAGAAAATGGATTGGATTTCCAACAGATTGAACCATGAACAACCCAACCCTGCCTAATGTTGTGTGGACCCAGTTCATTTGTGCCAATTCTTGCTCCAATGCCATCTATGCTTCAGAATGGGGCAAAGCTTTTGGCCTCAGCCTTATGCAATTGGTCCTCTTCTCTTTTTCAAGTGAGGTCTCCAAATTCTGGCCAAAGAAGGACATATTGGCTTGATTTTGCATCACCAGGGATTCTACCAACCTTCATTGACTAATTTGCCTTGGAAAGTGAACAACAGGGGGCAGCAGTGGGGAGAAGAGCGGCAAGTCCCTCAGACATTCTTCGCACCTTCTTATCTCCACCTCCACTCTCTTATCGTTCCTTTAAACAACTTTGTACTCCTTTTGCTGCATGTAGAAATCCAAGTGTCAGTCCTGGACCAACTTGGTTCCTTAAGTAAGAATGACTCTCGACTCTATTTAGTGTGAAAGGATTACTTTACTAAAGGCCAAGTGGATTACAGTATAGCAAAACCAGAGCTGAAGTTCGCACGCCAGACTTTCCCTGTTAACTTTTCCTATTGAGTTTGAGTTTGAGTTTATTACATTTATAAACCGCCCCCTCTCCCCGCAGGGACTCGGGGCGGTGTACAGACATCGCATATATAAAGACAACAAAGCACAACACGAAAACCCAGACAAACAATGTAAACATACAGTCTGTATATTAACCCAAACTAATTAATAGTTAAAAACAATCTAAAAAACCAATTTAAAACCCCAAAATTTAAAATTTAAAAAGCTATCCAGGAAGGTCAGTAATAGATATTACTTATGATAACTAATTGGCCAGGCCGGCTAGTCGGAACAGGTGGGTCTTGAGTTTCTTACGGAAGGAGCGGAGGTCAATGGTAGTTCTAATATCGGGGGGGGGGGAGATCGTTCCAGAGGGTTGGGCCCATCACAGAGAAGGCCCTACTCCTGGGCACCGCCCGCCCGCATTGCTTAGCGGAAGGTACCCGGAGGAGTCCCTCTCTGTGAGAGCGGATTGGTCGCAGGGATTTATGGGGTAGGATGTGATCCCGCAGATAGCTAGGTCCCGAGCCATGGAGTGCTTTAAAGATGACAATCAACACCTTGAAACGCACCCGAAAAGCCACAGGCAGCCAGTGCAGCTCGCGCAGGAATGGTGTCACATGGGAGTACCTTGTACTCCCCATAATTGCCCGCGCGGCTGCATTCTGAACCAGCTGGAGCCTACGGGTGCATCTCAAGGGGAGCCCCATCTAGAGAGCATTACAGTAATCAAGACGGGAATTCACCAGGGCCTGAGTGACTGTGCGAAGGGCGTTCCGCTCTAGTAGGGGGTGCAATTGGCGCACCAGGCGGACCTGGTGGAACGGCCCCCTAGCCACGGCTGTCACATGATCATCCAGCTCCAGCCGGGAATCTAGGAGGACGCCCAAATTGCAAGCCCTATCCACCGGGGGCAATTGTTCCCCCCCAATGGCCAGAGATGGAACACACTGGCTAAAGCGGGGCGCCGGTAGCCACAGCCACTCCGTCTTGGAAGGGTTGAGTTTGAGTCTGTTGTCACCCATCCAGACCCGGACGGCTTCCAGACACCAGGACATCACCTCGACGGCTTCGTTGGGGTGGTTCGGGGTAGAGATGTATAGCTGAGTGTCATCTGCATACAGATGACACTCAACCCCGAAACCTCGAATGATCTCTCCCAGCGGTTTCATGTATGTGTTGAACAGGAGAGGTGAGAGGACCGACCCCTGCGGCACTCCGCACGTGAGCGGCCTCAGGGTCGACCTCTGCTCCCCTGTCAACACACATTGCGACCGACCGGAGAGGAAGGAGGAGAACCACCACAATACGGTGCCCTTCACCCCCATCCCCTCCAGCCGATGCAATAAGATACCATGGTCGATGGTATCGAAAGCCGCTGAGAGATCTAACAGGACTAGGATGGAGGAGCAACCCCCATCTTTCGCCCTCCAGAGATCATCCACCAACTCGACCAAAGCCGTCTCAGTGCTGTGACCGGGCCGGAAACTGGACTGGCGCGGGTCTAGATAAACCATTTTCTCCAGGTGTCGAGTGAACTGCTGTGCCACCACACTCTCAACAACCTTCGCTAGAAAGGGAAGGTTGGAGACAGGACGATAATTGGCTAACTCTGCTGGGTCCAGAGAAGGCCTCTTAAGTAGGGGCCTCACCACCGCCTCTTTCAAGGCGGCTGGTAGGAACCCCTCCCTCAGCGAGGCATTCACCAGTCCCAGGAGCCAGTCTCGTGTAACCTCCCAGGCTGCCAGTACAAGCCAGGAGGGACACGGGTCCAATAAACATGTGGTGGCCCGCAGTCGCCAGCGTAACCTGTCCATGTCCTCGGCGGCAACAGAATCAAACTCCTCCCAGAGAGGTACCTCAAGACTCGCCTCTGGTGTCTCCCCTAGATCACTAAAGAAGACCCATTCACTCCGGATCTGAGCGATTTTGTCCTGCAGATATCCCCCAAATTCCTCTGCCCTACCCTGCAAAGGGGCTTCCCGCGGCCTCTGTGAAAGGAGGGAGCAGGTCACCCGAAACAGGGCGGCAGGGCGGTTTTCTGAGGACGCAATAAGAGTGGCATAATATCGACGTTTAGCCACCCTTAGTGCCACAAGGTAGGTCCGTAAATGGGCTCTTACCTGTGTTCGGTCAGATTCAGCGTGAGAGGATCTCCATCTGCTCTCTAGGCATCTCTTGTGGCGCTTCATCACCCTCAGCTCCTCGGTAAACCAAGGGGCCAGGGTGGTTCGCTGCCACCGGAGAGGCCGCGAGGGCGCAACCCAGTCCAAGGCCCCGGTCGCCGCACTATTCCATGCGGCCACCAGGTCCTCCATCCGGGAGCGGGTCAGGGCTACATGAAGTGCCCCAAGCTCCGTCTGGAACCTATCAGGTTCCATCAGTCGCCTGGGGCGGAACCATCTAAGATCTTCTGGTTCCGCCTCCCCGCGATGGGGGGTAGCGGCAGGGAAGTCGAGTCGGAGAAGCGAGTGATCTGACCATGACTTCCCCCTGATGGTTTCTTATTGTTTAATTCACCTGATGGTTTCTTATTGTTTAATTCACCTGATGGTTTCTTATTGTTTAATTATATTTGAATAAATCGTTTTGGGAGCTGTCTCTTCCATTCCCAGCCCTTTGACCTTGAGATGGTGTCTCTGGAAACTACGATGAGTCGTTAGCTTTCCCCCTCCCTCCCGGCCCCCTCCCCTCATAGTTCATGGTGGGCTGGCAGCTAGAGAATATGAAACTGGAGCATATGATGGCAGTTATGACACCAACCATCCCCCTCTCTCTTCTTAGATATTGGGCCAATGGCAATCCCAATCGATCCGTCAGTGATGGAGAAGCAGATGAAGACTGCGCTGCCATAAAACCCTTAGGAAGTGATTTGAACTGGATCAATGACAATTGCCAAGAACTAAAAAGATGGGTTTGTAAGGAGAGATTAGTTGCAAGTTCCAACTAGTTGGAGAGATTAGTGTCTGGCGACAGATAAAATTCATCAACCATGTTGATCGGCACATTAAAGAACATGCACTTCCAACTATAAAGGTCTTCAGTATGGTACCTTACCGGAACCCATTCTGTAATGACTGTTGTTGCTTTTGAGTTAGTGCATGGTTTGAAAATGATGTGGAAATAATTGCTGGGCTTCACCTGAACACAGTTGGTTCTTTTAGGATTCCTTGAGTCTGAAAAGAAAATGGGATCAGGGGTCTACAGGGTATGGTTTTAAAAAGTCATCTTGGTGTACCCAATGGTGCAACTGAAGCTCTGCCTCGTGTGTGTGTGTGTGTGTGTGTGTGTGTGTGTGTGTATGTGTGTGTGTGTGTGTGTGTGTGTGTAGAGAGAGAGAACGTGAGAGCAGAGAGGGAGAGAGAGGCGAGAGAGAGAAGAGAGAGATGGAGATGGATGGATGTGTAAGAACTTGTGACATGGGTTGGACCAAACAGATCCAGGATGTTGTTAGAGCTATATCTATCTCATTAGATAGTAACTTCACTTTAGAGCAGTGTTTCTCAAACTTGGCGACTTTAAGTCCTGTGGACTTCAACTCCCAGAATTCCCCAGCCAGCTATGCTGGCTGGGGGATTCTGGGAGTTGAAGTCCACAGGACTTAAAGTCGCCAAGTTTGAGAAACACTGCTTTAGAGGTTGGAGATGGTCAAAATGGTGGTTCCAAGGATCTGATGTTAGTTTGATTTTAATCCCCTCCCCTGAGGGGGCACTTGAGGAATTTGCATAGCATGACATGGTATTTCAGATTTATGCTTAGTAATTGAGGCACCTATTCCCATGTACCCAATGAGATCAATGGAGGCCGAGTAGTGGGTCATAGGAACTCCAAAAGGGGTTAACTAACCTGATCAGTAAATTCCCAGGGGATCAGATTTGCATGGGCATAAATAACTCCTTCAGGAACTGCTGGAGACTTAATTAATGTTTTCCTTCCCGAAGTCTGAGACAAAGTCCTAGAGAAACTCCACAAAATAACCTCTGCCTTGGGTGATTGTTGGGTGAATTGAAACCTGGAATTAAGGAGAAACTTCCTAAGAGTGAGGACAATTAACCAGTGGAACTGTTTGCCACCAAAAGTTGTGGCTGCATCATCACTGGAGGTTTTTAAGAAAAGACTGGACAGCCACTTGGATGGAATGGAATAGGCTCTCCTGCTTGAGCAGTGGGTTGGACTGGAAGACCTCCAAGGTCCCTTCCAGTTCTGTTTTGATTGACTGCTTGAGTCTCTTCTTGTTGCGGCTATGGGACATAGAGGGAAATGGATGGGTCCTATTTCCTGTCTCTGGAATGTGGGTCCCTTGGACCTTGAGGAAAGACAATGAAACAGGAAGAGAGGCAGAGGGTGTCAGCCTTCCCACGTTGGTTGCAAAAGTTAGGAGGTTGAAAGCAATCCCAGATCTCCCTGCGAGAAAGACCCTTACAGAGCTGGGCTATGCGGCAAGTCTTTCGGATCCTGTGACCAGGTAGTTTTCTCCACTAATACTCTGAGATTCCACTTACCTCTACCTGGGGATGGATGACAATAGCCAGCATTGTGTTTATAGATTCACAGACCTTTTGGGCCTCATAAAATGTCCTTAAGTTGGAAAAGATAAAATAGAGGCTGCCACTCACCACCATCCACCTGTTATTTATCATTGCAAGGGTGTCTTCTTTGAACCATGCAAGAGGCAGAGAAGGGGGGAAAGGCATTTATTGGGAATTTGTTTGTAGAGTAGGATTGTGTGCGAATATACTGTATTTTTCGGACTATAAGATGCTCCGGACTATAAGACAAACCAAGCTTTTGGGGAGGAAAAAAGGAAAAGGAAATTGCCTCTACCTCTCAGCAATTTGCCTCCTTGCAGCAAATAGGAAACAGCCTAGTGAGCTTCAGCACAGCCTGATTTAGCACGAGCAGCTGATTGGCGGTTGGATCTGCCTCCCAGAATACCACCTATCAGCTGTTCCAGGCTTCCGGGATCGGCACTGCCCATTGCTACCGTCGCCCCCCATCACCATTGATGCCTATCCCCGTCTCCGTGCGCCACATTTTCGGCCTCCGCACATCCCATTTTTGGCCTTCATGTGCCCCATTTTCATCCCATTCCAGGCAGCGGGGATAGGCAGCAGTGGCGATCCCCACTACCTGGAAGGGCTAAAAATGGGGCATGCAAAGGCCGAAAATGGGACACACGTAAGCGATGCTAGGCAGTAGCGGCGATGGGCGGTGATGGCAGTAATGGGCGGTGGTGATTCCTGCAGCCTGGAACAACTGATCGGCAGTATTCTAGGAGGCAGATCCAACTGCCAATCAGCAGCTCATGCTAAATCCGTCTGTGCTGAAGCTGACCAGGCTGTTTGCTCTTTGCTGCAAGGAGGCAAATTGCTGGGAGGCAGAAGGCTGGGGGCTGGAGGGTGGGTGGGACTTTGGCAATATTCGCTGTATAAGATGCACAGACATATCCACCCACTTTTTTGGGGGAGTGGGGGTGCATCTTATACACCAAAAATATGGTATTTATTCAGAGTCTGAGTTTGGATTGGATCTTCTTCCCCAAGAATGGATCTGAATCTATTCCACTCCACTACTTGATGTTAGCAAAGTTGCATTTCCTATTTGTTTATCTAGAATTTTAGGGTGCTGCAGAATGTGAGATTGGGACAGTAGCATTATTCTGTAGGACTGTTCTCATGGATGCATACCAAACACATTCTCAAAACACCTCCCCACCAGCAGTTATCCTCCCTCTCACAGTGCCTGGAGACTGTTAGGAGCAACAGATTGAAACTAAACCCTGGCAAGACCGAGTGGCTCTGGCTTTGGGGTTCGTTGGCCCAGGGAGAATTGCCACCTTTGGCCTTGGATGGGGTGGCACTACCTCAAACAGGCTCTACCTCAAAGAGCGGTTGGCGGTCATGGCCAGGAGGGCCTTGCAGGTTGTGCACTAAGAAACCATCAGGTGAATTAAACAATAAGAAACCATCAGGGGGAAGTGGATAGGAAAAGTTAACAGGGAAAGTCTGGCGTGGGAACTTCAGCTCTGGCTTTGCTATACTGTAATCCACTTGGCCTTTAGTAAAGTAAACCTTTCACACCAAATAGAGTCGAGAGTCATTCTTACTTAAGGAACCAAGTTGGGCCAGGACTGACAGTTGGATTTCTACATGCAGCAAAAGGAGTACAAAGTTGTTTAAAGGAACGATAAGAGAGTGGAGGTGGAGATAAGAAGGTGCGAAGAATGTCTGAGGGACTTGCCGCTCTTCTCCCCACTGCTGCCCCCTGTTGTTCACTTTCCAAGGCAAATTAGTCAATGAAGGTTGGTAGAATCCCTGGAGATGCAAGATCAAGCCAATATGTCCTGCTTTGGCCAGAATTTGGAGACCTCGCTTGAAAAAGAGAAGAGGACCAATTGCATAAGGCTGAGGCCAAAAGCTTTGCCCCATTCTGAAGCATAGATGGCATTGGAGCAAGAATTGGCACAAATGAACTGGGTCCACACAACATTAGGCAGGGTTGGGTTGTTCATGGTTCAATCTGTTGGAAATCCAATCCATTTTCTCAGCAGGTTATGTGAAAGCAGCCATTGTATAAAGCCATAATATTGTTGATTTTGTCTGGGTACAGGAAGCATAGAAGTAAACTCCATGCTTAGCATACGCTCTGTTAGCGTTAAGCATGCTCTGTAGCACCCATGCCAATCTGAGCTGCCTGGAGCCTAAATTTAAAAAAATCATTTAATTAAGCTACGTGTTTGAAGTAAGGGTTGAGGGGTAGACTTCCAATGAGCATATCCTGGACACTCACTGTACTATTAACCTGGAACCATCCGACCACTCCCACTGGCCTTCCACATTTTCATCCGTTAGGCCAATCCAGGCAGACTCGTTGAGCTTTGAAGAGATGTACTTCTACAAAGACACAAAAATGGAAAGGAAAGGGCAGCTTCACAAAATGGGATTCCACACTCAAGAGATTCACTTTGGGTTTGTGTAGCCGCAGTGCCCAAAACTAACAACGGGCAATTCACTGTTATTTGCCAAAGAACTCCGTTCTGCCTGAAGAAACACCAGCTCCATGCTATGGTGAGATAAGGCATATCACAATTTTGAAGATGGGACACAGGGGCTTCGACCTTTATACCCAACCCCTGTTCAATGGAAGCATGCCAAGAACATGGTTAGCAGCAGAGGTGGGTTCCTATGGGTTCGGCCCAGTTCGGCTGAACCGGTAGTGGTATGCCGGCCTGGGTCGCAGAACCAGCAGCGACTCAGGCTGGCCACTCCCCAGAACTGGTTCCCCGGTCACTGCCATCACCGCCGCCATTTTTTTAAAGTTCTGCACATGCGCAGAAGAATTTCCATTGAACTGCACATGCGTGCATGCAGTGTGCGTACATGAAGCAAACCAGCAGTAATGCCGGTTGAAACCCACCGCTAGTTAGCAGCCTTCTGAGTGGGGAGTGGGAATCAAAGAGTTTCTTCTGAATAGGTGCCATTTTGGCCTGTCACCTCTGATCTTCGAATTCATACTGTTCCCTCTGGATAAAATTTTAAATTAGGTTTGACTTTGGGTGTTTTAATTGTTTTTTAATTGCTTTTTGCTGTTTTTAATTAATTGATTATTTATTTATTATGTGTTGTATAATGCTTTTTGCATATCTCCTCCTTGTTATTTATTTGTTATGCAGTAAATTGTACGCCGCCCCAAGTCCCTTGGTAGAGAGGGTGCGGCATATAAAATGGATAAATAAATAAATAAATAAACACCCCAGTGCGTAGAGTGTCCTGGTCAATTAAGATACAAGAGCTGGAAGGGACCTTGGAGGTCTTCCAGTCCAGCCCTCTGCTCAAGCAGGGGCCCCTATCCCATTCCAGTCAAATAGCTGTCCAATATCTTCTTAAAACCCTCCAGTTATGATGCAACCCCATTTGCAAAAAGTTATCAAACACTTGTGCATGGAAATTTCAAACTATAGCAGAGAAGGATAGGAAGAGGCCAGCATTTAGCCAAAATGGAGTGCTGTGTTGAAAGCCCCCAAATATGAGAAGGAAGATAATAATAATAATAATAATAATAATAATAATAATAATAATAATAATAATAATAATAACAACAACAACAACAACAACAACAATAAAAATAACAACAACAACAACAACAACAACAACAACAATAATGGCGTATAATACACCAGACATCACACTGGTTGAGAAAAATAAGGTTACAATCATAGACATCGCAATATCAGGTGATAGAAGGGTCGCCAAGAAGGAATATGAAAAAATCGTGAAATACCAGGACTTAAAAATCGAAATTCAACGATTATGGCACAAACCAGCAGTGGTAATTCCAGTGGTAATCGGCGCACATGGTGCTATTCCAAAAGCACTGGAATTACATTTAAAACAGTTAAAAATTGACAAAATCACCATCAGTCAAATGCAAAAGGCCGCACTGCTTGGATCCGCACACATATTACGAAAATACGTTATGACGTCCTAGGCCCCTGGGTGGGGCCCGACTAGTAATTAATGCCAAATCCGGCGAAACAACTGGCTGTTGTGATACAAGTCTGTTGATGCAATAATAATAATAATAATAATAATAATAATAATAATAATAATAATAATAATAATAATAATAATAATAATAATTACTACTACTACTACTACTACTACTACTACTACTACTACTACTACTACTCCGCTGTTGCCAGTCCCAAGCCTGGATGAGAAAGGAGGGGGGTTGGGGTCAGGTTGGTAGCCTGGCCCCATAAAAAAAAACCGCCAACCCATATAACATTGTGAAAGAAACAAATAAAAATTCTATACCGTATCGGTCGTCGCGCGGATTAACAAGGGCTGCGGCGGATGTTGAGATCCCTGGACATCCATCGACAAGTGGGCTACAAGTGGACCAGCCAACAAAACGACAAAAATATAGTGCAGATGAAAACCATGCCATAATGGCTTGTTACTACAACTCAGAGCCTGGAAAAAGAGTCTATTTAAAGCGAATGTATGAATTATGGAAACAGCAATATTCAGATTCAAATGTTAGTGAACAACGACTTGCATAATTAAAGGCGATTTAGTACACGGAATAAAGTGTTTAGTGAAGTTGAACTTGAGGAAATTCAGGCAAATTGCAAAACTAAGAAAACAACATCACAAGCAGAAATAACTGATACTCAAGACATACCTAAAGACATTGTAGTAGAACTCCCAGAAGAAGCTGTCGGGGAATAAATAACAACACTATCACCAGAACCAGTTATCGCTGAACCAGCTGATGAACTAACTCAAAAACAAAAAGAATTGAAGGACAAGATCATGGAGCATTTTCTGTTTAATAAGGAACGGCAACGTTTACCATCATTAAAAACTGTGCCTAAGAAAATTTTGGCCCCTATCATGAAAATGGTTAATGCAGTGCTTTCAACAATTGAATCGGGATCCATCTTGGAAACGAACCAGTTAATGTACAGCGCAGCTGCAATAGTCACTAATGAACTAGGCATTAAAATCAAAGCACCTAGTTACACAACGGAAAAAGCATCAAAGCCAAAGTGGAAAATCCGATTAGAACAAAAAGTCAAAAAATTAAGGGCAGATGCAAGCAACTTGAAGAACATGCGTGAGCAACGGCTTAAAAACAACAAAATTATAGATCAGCTAATCAGAAGGTATAGATTGGATACAAGAAACATCAATGAAGCTGTAGAGATTGTAAAACAGCAGATAACAGCAACAGCTAGGAAAATTGAAAGATATGAGGCACGAATCATCCAGTATAAACAAAATCAGCAATTTCGATCAGACCAATGGCGTTTTTATCAAAGTCTTAATGTGAATGGTGGCACCAAAAGTCAAAAACCAGAAAAGCAGGCCACAGTTGAATTCTGGAAAGAATTGTGGCAAAATGCAAAGGACTACAATAAGGAAGCAAAATGGATACATGACTTTGAGAAAAGCGTTGGCAACAAACAATTGCAAGTATTAGAAATAACGACTGAGATGGTCAAAAATCGAGTTAAAAAAGTAAAGAATTGGACATCACCTGGAAAGGACCAATTACATGGTTTCTGGCTCAAATATCTGACCAGTTTACATGTAATATTGGCCAAGCAACTGAATGAGATTTTACAAAATGGCCAAATTGATGAATGGTTGACAACTGGAAAAACATACTTGATTCAGAAAGATGCAACTAAAGGAACAATACCTGAAAACTACAGACCAATAACATGCTTGCCAACAACCTTCAAATTACTCACAGGCATTATTGCAGATAACATTATGGATTATTTGGAAACAAACAACATCTTGCCAGTAGAGCAGAAAGGCAACAAAAGAAGGAGCAGGGGCACAAAAGATCAGCTCCTAATTGATAAAATGATATTAGAAAATTGTAAGAACAGAAAAATGAACTTGAATATGGTCTGGATTGATTACAAAAAGGCATTTGACTCATTGCCACATAGTTGGATCATAAAATGCTTAGAAACAACTGGCATTAGCAAAAATATTACATCCTTTACTGAAAAGGCGATGAAACAATGGAGAACCGAGTTGGCAGTAGGGAATGAGAACTACGGAATGGTTAATATCAAGCAAGGAATTTTCCAGGGTGATTCACTTTCACCTCTTCTCTTCATCATCGCGATGATCCCACTATCAGTAATCTTTTAAAAAATGAAATTAGGCTACCAAACAGCCAAAGAAGCCAAAAACATTTCGCATTTATTATATATGGATGATTTGAAACTCTATGGAAAGTCAGAAATAGAAATCCAATCATTGACAAACACAGTCCGAGTATTCAGCACCGATATTTCAATGCAGTTTGGCATGGAAAAATGTGCCACTGTATCCATAAAAAGGGGCAAAATCACTACATATGAGGGAATTGAAATGCCCAATGGCCAACTAATTAAATGCAATGAAAATGAAGCCTACAAATACTTAGGCATTCTGCAGTTGGATAACATCAAGCATGGAGAAGTAAAAACTATTGTCATGGGAGAGTACACCAACAGAGTTAGGAAAATTTTGAAATCTAAATTGAATGGTGGAAATACAATCAAGGCCATAAACACCTGGGCAATACGAGTTATAAGATACACAGCTGGTATAGTTAAATGGACACAAGCTGATTTGGACATTTTGGACCAAAAAACCAGGAAACTAATGACAATTCACTACAATTTACATCCACGTGATGATATTGATAGACTATACCTACCCCAAAAATCAGGTGGCAGAGGATTATTACAAGTGAAGCAAATAGTTGAAGAAGAAAAACATGCACTGGCTGATTATTTAAAAGAAAGTCAAGAACATCTATTAATTGAAGTAAAGAACAAAAATCTATTGAAGGCCCAACAGACGAAAGAAGAATACAGAAAAAATGTGATAAAATTAAGAATGGAGAGTTGGCAGAACAAAGCATTGCATGGCCAATTTCTGGAAAACATAAAAGATAAAGTGGACAGTGGAAAAACTTGGTTATGGTTAACAGCAGGTACATTAAAGAAAGAAACAGAGTCAAGGCCAAAATCGAAAAATCCTCTGATGATGCCAAATGTAGACTTTGCAAAGAGGCTGATGAAACTGTTGACCACATACTCAGCTGCTGTAAAAAAATCGCGCAGACTGACTATAAATTGTGGCACAATTCAGTGGCACAAATGATCCACTGGAATTTGTGCAAAAATTATAATATTAAAACAGCAACAAACTGGTGGGAACATAAGCCTGAAAAAGTCGTCGAGGGTCAGATGGTCAATATCTTGTGGGATTTCCGCATACAAACGGATAAAATACTGGCTCATAACACACCAGACATCACACTGGTTGAGAAAAATAAGGTTACAATCATAGACATTGCAATACCAGGTGATAGCAGGGTCGCCGAGAAGGAATATGAAAAAATCGGGAAATACCTGGACTTAAAAATCGAAATTCAACGATTATGGCACAAACCAGCAGTGGTAATTCCAGTGGTAATCGGCACACTGGGTGCTATTCCAAAAGCACTGGAATTACATTTAAAACAGTTAAAAATTGACAAAATCTCCATCAGTCAAATGCAAAAGGCCGCACTGCTTGGATCCGCACACATATTACAAAAATACGTTACGACGTCCTAGGCCCCTGGGTGGGGCCCGACTAGTAATCAATGCCAAATCCGACGAAACAACTTGCCGCTGTGATACAATTGTATAGTAGTAGTACTAGTAGTAGTAGTAATAATAATAATAATAATAATAATAATAATAATAATAATAATAATAATAATAATAATAATAATAATAATAATACCACCAAACCTCTTCTTCCTCATTCAGGATAGAGATCAAGTGGGAATCTCTGGACCTGCAAAAGTACTCGGCATCGTGCCAGGTTTTCCTTTCATTGGCTTTTGAAACATAGTAGAGATTCCAGCCAATTTGCTTCCAGTTATCACTAATTTTTGATCCTTTTTTAAACAGAGCTTCTAAGAGGAATTAACACAAAAAAAATAAATATACGTTAGCAGATTCTGCATTGAGCGATTTCAATTTTTACTTCTAACTGCATCTGTGGAGCATCATTGGGGCTCTATTCATATTTTGTTTTATTTTATTTTATTTATAGTATTTAAAATACAGGGTAATATTCCATAAAAATATTTATGCTACTTTCAAATAGGTTAATTATTTATTATTGATATTTGTTTGTTTATAAATATAACCAACAAACAAAAGTTTTTGGGGTTCATCTATAATTTTTCAACCTGGAAGGGTCTTTTAAGAGATGCTGCCTTAAAGCAGCTTTCAGCACCAGGACGAGGAAGGAGGAGGAGGAGGAGGAGGAGGAGGAGGAGGAGGAGGAGGAGGAGGAGGAGGAGGAGGAGGAGGAGGAGGAGGAGGAGAGGAAGATGGAGAGGAGGAAGAGGAGGAGACATTCAGCATCAGAACTTTAGTGTCTTACATTTGAGGGGATAGAAGGTGAATTCATAGATGTTGAGGTGCATACAGATATTTATGGTCTACTTTACTACGTTGGGGTAGAATGATAAATTATGACATAGCATTCGCTTTCAAAATTTACTTTCAATACTTACGATATTTCTTTTTGTCTGCAGCAAAGCCATCTTCAGATTCCTTGAACAGTTGTGGCATTCTTTCTACTAACCTTGCGACCTTCAGAGCTAAAACCAGATGTAATTAGAAGTTGATTCCCTGTTCCACACTCAGAACAGACACTTGCAGGAAGAAACTCTGGCGGATTTAAAGGCATTGGAATTGCCTCCCCCATCTCCCCCCCCCCAAAGATCTAGGCAGCTGCTATGACAATTGGGAAGACAGGATTATTTTTGAGCAGTCGAGCATTTTGAGATTTCTTTTTGAACTTCCCAGTTTGGCCAAAGAGACCTAGAATTACCTAAAGAAGAGAATATTTGTAACTTGGGATTGAACTGGTTCTTGTTTTCTAGAGATAGTTCATTGCCCAACTAGGTATCGTCTTTCGTGCTGAAGATGGCTCCCCCCACAGGTGCTGCTTAAGGTTTCAGAACTCAACCAGGGTTGCCACTTGCTGAAACTCTCAGAGTCAGCCCCATCCCGATTAGTGGGCTTGTTGTCCCACTGCCCAACCCTTGTCCTCAGAGCTGGCCTGTAAGTTCAACATCCTATTCTGCTGCCTTTTGAACTGTCACCCTTCCCCGGCTTTGGTCTTGTCTTTGGCTGTCCTAACAAACCCTCATGAAAAGCAGGCCACGTTAGGCCCTTCCCCTCATTCTAATTCCAGGTTACTGAGTTGGTATCACTTGACCTCCTTGCTGTGGTCAAAGACTTTGGGGAAAAGGCGAGAGTTGCTTTCATGATCAATAATTGGAAAAGTGAACTCTTTGGGGCTGGAGGTCGGTGAAGCAGAAGCAAACACTCGACAAAGAGAAGCCGCCAGGAGGTGGTTCATAACCCTCACTGTGGAGGACAGACTAAGCCTAGCGCTGGTGTTGGACAAGATCCTTCGAATGAAGGAGTACCAGTAAGCCTTGTGTTATTTCTGTGCCAAGCAGAACCCAGCTCCTTCTTAACAGTTCTTCCAACCATGATGTTACTTGGCAGGATGCATCTTTAGGAAAAGGGTCTCATTTCCTCTTCCTTGGTCTCAAAATAGGATTGTGGTTCCAAACTAGTCAGACCCAACTCAGGATCACCTTCTGCACTCACCATTCTCCTTATGCTTGATCTTTTCATCCCTGACCCCGATGGACAAAGTAATCCTTAGTTTTTTCATAGGCTCTTCATAAGGACTCCAGTCTTCCGCAAGCATTGCATTGTCTAAAGCGATTAAGACACATAGAGGTTAAGGTATGAAGATGCCTCTTGATGCTTGGACCATCAGATTTCCCCAATGCAACAACTTCTGAAGAGCTTCACATGGGAGAAGGTTAAGCCAGCGAGACTGGTTCCCCAGGGCCTGAGAAAGTTATTTATTCCCCTGGATGGCTGTCATGCTAAGAGGTGTCAAAAATTCAAGATGGAAGTTGGAACACAATGCCTGACCAAATGAGGATGAGCTTCTGTGTGCCTTTTCATAAAATGGGTTGGCCAGAAACATCCCCTGCATTCTGATGCTTTGATCCTGTGGACCAACACAGCTCTCCTACCACTGCTCAATATCTAAGCATTCTCTGGAGGAGAGAATTAGCCATCAAGGACATCCATCATTGTCAAAATGACCCTTGTCCTCCTAGAGCACTTTCTTCCTTCTCCCACTGCCAAAAGAAAGAACACCCCACCATCCTGCTGGTCCTGCATGACACAGTTCCGGGACAGCGGGATATTGTTTCTTTCGGCGGCAGGAGAAGAAAGAAAGTGCTCCAGGAGGTCAAGTGGTGTACATGTGCAGCAGCCCTGGGATATTCGCCTGGCGCCTACCCTCCTGGAGCACTTTCATCCCTCTCCCGCCGCCAAAACAAAGAATATCCCGCCGTCCCAGAACTGCGCCATGCAGGACCACAAGGATGGCGGGATTTCTTTCTTTCTTTCTGACTCTGGGGGGAAGTTTCAAACTTTTGCTTTTTACCAGGTGTAATTCCGGAGTCTGGCCAGAGTCGAAACTATACCGAGACCGTTCCAATTTGATATGTTCCTAATAAGCAGACATAAAAGAAAGATGAATGCCTTGGATTTTATTTCTGGGGACATATTACTTGGAACCTTGACACCAGAGGTGGTGTTCAGCAAGCAGAAGAAGAAGCAATGGATGGAAACCAATCAAGGAGAGAACCAACCTAGAACTCAGGAGAAATTTCCTGACAGAACAATTAATCAGTGGAACAGTTTGCATCCAGAAGTTGTGGGTCCTCCAGCACTGGAGGCTTTTAAGAAGAGAGTGGACAGCCACTTGTCTGGAATGTTATAGCATCTCCTGCCTGAGCTGGAGATTGGACTAGAAGACCTCCAGGATCCCTTCCAACCCGGGTAGTCTGGATTCCATGAAAAGATCATGTTCACGAAAGATTGTGGGGCCACCCAGCTTCTTCAGCTTCCTGGGAAGGAAAACCTCATTTAGCAAGAAGAATGAAACTTACATGTTTGGACTGATGTTGCCAAGATGATGGTAAGGACTCCTGCGGTGATAGAAATCACGATCCACCAGTACTTGGTAGGGATTTTCGTAACAGGACTTTGCTTCAGGTCAATCTTGTCATCAAGAGCTAGTTTGTCTGGGGGTTCTTCAGGAGCCATGGCTTAGAGGAGGAGGAGGAGCTTCCGAGGCGAATGGCGGCCGTCGTGTGAGCTCCGCAGAAGTGCGGTGGGGTCTCCCAGCTGGAAGAGGTGCTGCCGACCCTCAGACTCATTCTGAGGGTCGGGTTTTGTCGGCGACCACCCCCGGCTCTGCCCTGGCTATGACAGGTCGGGCAGGGTGATCGGGTGGTCGGCTGGAGCAAAGCAGAACTGGAATGGCAAGCCTGAAATCTAATGTCGGAGGTGAGGATTACCCTGGCAATCCACACAGCTCTGGCGATGGAGATTTTGGCGTTGGCGGCGGTTGGGAGGCTGTTGGAGACGCCGAGCGCCACACCCTCCAGTCGCCATGAACCCCCCCCCCCGGTTCTCCAGGGGAGCCGTAAGACGAAGATCGAGGTTCGGGGGGGGGGGGCTAGAGAGTGCTGCCACTGCAGGAGGCTTGAAAAGTCTCAGGAAACCATGGCGGGCTCGGTTGTGCAATAGCCCCCAGGAAGATGAGCTGCAGGGCTCCCGAGGAGGCAAATGTCCATTTTTTCCTGGGCCTGGTCATGGAGGAGAGATACCAGGGGGATAGGTGGACATTTGCTGAAGGCGTGACTTTTTCCCTTCCACCCTTATTAAGTACTGACTCACTTGCCATAACTTCAAATTTCATCTATTTATTCTATCATCATGTCTATAGCTTTGCCTTTTAACATCTTGCTTTATCGACTCCTATACCATCTCGAGATCCTCCCTAGAGAAATCCAGCTAGTCGACTAGCCCACCAACTTACCCTTTCCACCCAGGGTAAGGACAATCCTACGACAAACCATGATCCATCTTCAGCACCTGTAATCAACCTTGCCCCTATGATTTAACTGTATGATTTTATATGATTCTCACGCACACGAGGTCTGATTTACTGCGGCTGCGGGAGTCCCCCCTCTCGCAGGTTTGGCCTCCAGCCCTCTCGAGGGCCCACCTTGAGGACGGGTTTATTAACCCAGAGAGGTGGAGGAAGCGTAAATTAAGGGGTTTTTTAATTACTCGTTTTTTCAGAATTTGTAGGTGCTCCAGGGTTGGGGGGTGGGTAGATCAGGTCAGGAGTGATGATAGAGCCAGGCCACCAGGTGTGGTCGAGAGAGGAGGGAGTGGAAGGGGGGAGGAGAGGGAAGATATCATTCCAATACAGGGCTTTTTGATACCAACGGTTGTAGGGAGGGGCAGGTGCGAGGACAGATTAAGAACCCGTAGTCGGTTGGGAGACCATGGTTGTTGGTCACACCCGGTCGCTTGTACCAACCCCCGCACACTAGGTGGTCAGGATCTACAGATCCAGGGCCTGAGGCTGTTGTTATGCAATGCGAGGTCCGTTGTCAATAAGGCCCCCCTCATCAATGATCTAATTCTGGAGGGGGAGCCGGACCTCGCAGGAATAACTGAGACCTGGTTGGGCCACGAGGGAGGTCTACCCCTCGTGGAAATGTGCCCACCAGGTTATCGAGCATTCCACCAGCCTCGGGCCCAGCGAAGGAGCGGTGGGGTAGCAGTGATTATCCGGGAAGACTTAGAGCCGAGGGAGTCCACTGTGCCACAGACATCCGGGTGTGAGTCCCTTGTCGTGAGATGGGGCCCAGGGAGACAGTTGGGCCTGCTGATAGTATACCTGGCTCCTCACTATACATCAGCGGCCCTGCCTGAACTCCTCGAGCTGATCGCATCGGTGGCGGTTGAGACCCCCAAACTTTTAGTGATGGGGGATTTCAACCTGCCGTCGGTGGGAGAAGCGTCCGAGGGGGTTCAGGAGTTCATGGCTTCCATGACAGCCATGGACCTGACTCAATTGATTCAGGGCCCTACACACGAGGGAGGCCACACGCTGGACCTCGTTTTTGTCTCTGGCCAGTGGATGAGTGATCTGGGAGTAGGGGATTTAACTATCACTCCCCTGTCATGGTCAGATCACTCACTTCTCCGACTTGACTTCCCTGGTGCTACCCCCCGCTGCGGGGAGGCGGAGCCGGAAGATATTAGATGGTTCCGCCCCAAGCACCTGATGGAACCAGATAAGTTCCAGATGGAGCTTGGGCCACCTCCTGTAGACCTGACCCGCCCCCGGGTAGAGGACCTGGTAGCCGCATGGAATAATGCGACTGCCGGGGCCCTAGACCGAGTGGCGCCTTTGCGGCCTCTCCTGCGGCAACGAACCACCCTGGCCCCTTGGTTTACCGAGGAGCTAAGGGTGATGAAACGCCACAAGAGACACCTAGAGAGTCGTTGGAGATCCTCCCGCTCCGAATTTGACCGAGCACAGGTACGAACCCACTTAAGGACGTACCTTGTGGCATTGAGAGCGGCCAAACGTCGACATTGTGCCACTCTCATTGCATCCGCAGAGAACCGCCCTGCCGCCCTGTTCCGGGTGACCCGCTCCCTTCTGTTTCAGAGGCTGCGGGAAGCCCCTTTACAGGGCAGGGCAGAGGAATTTGGGAAATATCTGCAGGATAAAATCGCTCAAATCCGGAGGGAATGGGTCCCTTTCAGTGGTCTAGTGGAGACGCCCGAGGCGAGTCTTGAGAGACCACTCTGGGAGGAGTTTGACTCGGTTGCCATCGAGGATTTGGACAGGTTACGTGGACGTCTGCGACCTACCAATTGTTTATTGGACCCGTGCCCCTCCTGGCTTGTACTGGCATCCTGGGAGGTTACATGCGACTGGCTCCTGGGCCTAGTGAATGCTTCGTTGGGCGAGGGGTCTCTGCCGGCCGCCTTGAAAGAGGCGGTGGTGAGACCCTTACTCAAGAAGCCTTCCCTGGACCCAACGGAGCTAGCCAATTATCGTCCTGTCTCCAACCTTCCCTTTTTAGCGAAGGTTGTAGGGAGTGTGGTGGCCTATCAGTTTCCACGACACCTGGAGGAAAATGATTATCTAGACCCGCGCCAGTCCGACTTCCGACCCGGGCACAGCACGGAGATGGCCTTGGTTGTGTTGGTTGATGATCTCTGGAGGGCAAGAGATAGTGGTTGTTCCTCTGTCCTGGTCCTATTAGACCTCTCGGCGGCTTTTGATACCATCAACCATGGTATCCTGTTGCACCGGCTGGGGGGGTTGGGGGTTCGGGGCACCGTTTTACAGTGGTTCGGCTCCTACCTCTCCAGCCGGACACAACGTGTGTTGGCAGGGGAGCAGAGGTCGACCCTGAGCCCCCTCACTTGTGGGGTGCCACAGGGGTCGGTCCTCTCGCCGCTCCTGTTCAACACATATATGAAGCCGCTGGGCGAGATCATTCGTGGTTTCGGGGTGGGATATCATCTGTACGCTGATGATACTCAGCTGTACATCTCCACCCCGAACCATCCCAACGAGGCCGTCGAAATGATGTCCCGGTGCTTGGAAGCCGTACGGGTCTGGATGGATGACAACCGACTCAAACTCAACCCCTCCAAGACGGAGTGGCTGTGGCTTCCGGCCCCCCGGTTCAACCAGTTGCTTCCATCTCTGGCCATCGGGGGTGTGCAACTGGCCCCCATGGAGCGGGCGCGCAATTTGGGCATCCTCCTGGATGCCCGGCTGTCCATGGACGACCATGTGACAGCCGTGGCAAGGGGGGCGTTCCACCAGGTCCGCCTGGTGCGCCAATTACGCCCCCTATTGGACCGGGATGCCTTACGCACAGTCACTCATGCGCTGGTGACGTCTCGCCTAGACTACTGCAATGCTCTCTACATGGGGCTTCCCTTGAGATGCACTCGGAGACTGCAGTTGGTCCAGAATGCGGCCGCGCGGGTGATTATGGGGAGTACTAGATACTCCCATGTAACACCTCTCCTGCACGAGCTGCATTGGCTTCCTGTGGTCTATCGGGTGCGTTTCAAGGTTCTGATTACGATCTTTAAAGCGCTCCATGGCACAGGACCTAGTTACCTGCGGGATCGCATCCTGCCCCATACATCCCTGCGACCAATCCGCTCGCACAGAGAGGGACTTCTCCAGGTCCCGTCCACTAAACAGTGTCGGGGGGCGACACCTAGGAGCAGAGCCTTCTCTGTGATGGGCCCAGCCCTGTGAAATGACCTCCCCCTTGACATCAGGATTACCTCCGATCTCCGCTCCTTCCGTGTAAAGCTCAAGACCCACCTTTTCCAATTAGCTGGCCTGGCTCAACCATAGTTTTATCCCATTGCTCCTGACAGCCTTTTTTAAATTTGTAATTTTAACTGAGGGTATTTTAATCGTTAATTTTAATTCTATTATTATTATTGTATGCATTTGACGATTGTTACCTCCTCCATGTATATGTACGTGTATGTGTTTATGTGTATGTGTGTATGTATTGTATGTATATGTATACATACAATACTCCACCAGGTGAAACCACGGAGACAACAGGTCCATCTGACATGACTGAAGAACACCCACCAACTGAACTGTGCAGGTCTGGGCGAGCCACCAGAAAGCCCGCCTATCTGTGTGACTACATCACAAGTCGGTTGAGCCCATCTAAGAGGGGAGGGGTGTTAGATACCAGAAACATTGGTAATGGTTTACACCAAGGTCCTCTGTTCCGGTGGGAACAGAGATTCAATCTGATTGGTCGAAGGGTCTGACAGCTCCCTATAAAAGGGCTGCTGTCAGACTGAACCTTCGCTGGATTGTATATAGTTGACTTGTGTTAATAAAGAGCTGTTTGATCCTCTGAAGCCTGAGTGTGACTTCATCCACCCGATCTAACGGGTTCTCTAACCTTTTTCTTGCTCATTTTAATTTTTATTTCTAGTCTTTCTTTTATAGTTAGATGATTGGTAGGTTGGACTATAAGTTTCTTTTTGTGTGAAAACTGATGCAAAGAAAGAGTTAAGCAGTTTCTGCTTTTTTTTGCTTCCTGTTACTTCCTTGCCATTTTTTCTCTTTAATGGACTGATTATTTTTTTGACAATTTTCTTGTTGTTTATATGTTGAAATAAACTTTATAAAATTATCTTTGACTTTTGTGGCAAGTCTTTATTTTGTCTTAAACAGGCAAGAATAGCCAACATCACAAAAGACAAATTCAGGATCCAAAAAGATCTTGAACACTGGACCCTATCCAACAAAATCAAATTTAATGTGGAGAAAAAGCAAGGTTTTATAACAGGGCAGAAAAAAACAAAGGTACAAGTGCAAATTAGACAAAAACTAGCTCAAAAAGAGTAACTGTGAGAGGGACCTTGGAGTCCTAATCAGATGTGTGATTCAGCCGGTTCGGACTGGTTCGAGCAAACCGGTAGTGAAAATTTGGAGCAGTTGGGAGAACCAGCAAATCCCACCATTGGCTGGCCACGCCCCTGCATGCTCACTTGCCCACTCGCTGATCACCCCACCCACTCACCCCTTGCCCTGCCCACCCACTCGCCACTTGTTCTCTGCAGTCTCTGCAGGCCAGCCAGCTTGTCTGCCTTCCCATGAGGTGCCCACAGCCCAGACGATTCCTTCACCCACTTTCCTGGCTCCCCAGCCATTGCAGCTCACCTAGGCCCTCTCCGGTTCCCTCACCGGCTCCTCCACTTTTCTGGCTCCCCATCTGTCATAGCTCACTTAGGTCCTAGCCTAGAGCATGCCGCTGCCACAGCCGAGCTGCTCTCTGGCTTTCTCATTCCCAACCTAAGGTTTCACCACTCCCTAGTTAGGTAAATTTCTGTTTACTTACATCTCACCCATTGAATGCATTCCCCCTGGGAAATCTACGCTCGCTGCCCACACTGCCTAGAGAACCCTGCCCTGGCCTCAAACCACACACACACAGACACACACACACACCCAGCCTGTGGCCTGTCACACACTGCCGAAGTGCCGCTGAGTGGCAGTGGGGGTGGGGAGAGCGGTGGAGTGGGGGGAGGCACAGGCGCAGGTGGGCTGAAGCAGTTTGGGTAAGGTTCTTACCTTACTGTCCCATCTGTCAAGAGCTGCAGTGGAGAGAAGCAGCCAGGTTGGGCCATTGTGTCGGGAGAACAAATGGAGCATCTCCCCCAGTGCCTGAGGCTCGCTGTGCTCCGAAAGATGCTCTTCCAGCAAGAGTAGCAGCAGAGAGAAGCAGCCGCTTGCCTGTAAAGCACATGGAGCTGCTCCACGTCTTCTCCAGGTTGGCAGCTGTTTTTTTCCACCGCTGCTCTTGCTGGGAAAGCATCGTGCAGCACAGGGAAATTTAGCAACCGTGAGTTGCCGCTTTGGGTTCTGTAAGTTACATCCGGAAAGTGCTGTGGCAGAGAGAAACGGCATTCAACATGGCTGCTTCTCTCTGCTGCAGCACTATCTGGATGGGAATTAGAGGGAAGCGGTGGCTCATGGCTGCTAAATTTTGTCTTCCTGAGCACCCAAGGAATGCCCAGCACCAACAAGGGCTGCAAGAAACGGCTGTGAGATCAACCAACATCTTAATAGGTGGGAGGCCTGAGAGAAAATTCCTCCCGAGGGCTGTCCGACTGGAGCGCTACTGCCACAGCTCTTGAGTTCTCCTTCCGCCACCATTTTGGAGCCCTCCTGCTGCCGCTGCCACTCAAGCTCGCCTTCGGGGTGAATCAGTACGTTCTTGCTTTGCTCCACAGAAAGGGCTCTGTCATGGAGGGCCCCGACCAGGGACTTTCTCTTGGGCCTCCCGCCTCGCATGGGGCGGCAGGAGGAGGAAGTGTGTAGTGGGGAAGGCTGCCTGCAGTTCTTGCAGCCAAAGCCAGAATGTCTGTGAACTTGTGTATGTTATGTGGTCTTCTGCCTTGAGTAGAAGATTGAACTTTAAGACCTCCAAGGTACCTTCTGATTCTAAAATCTGCAAAACAAGGGAATTTGCTTTGTGTGTGAGAGAGAGAGAGAGAAAGGGAGGGAGGGAGGGAATTGGTGTTGGGGTGCATTTTGGAGAATTATCAAGAGAAATGCTAAAAATCAGTTTGGGATTAAATTCCAAATGAAATTGGGTCTTCGGGGTAAGGAGAGATGAAGGACTTTCAACTGTAGGTTTCCAAAATTCTTATTAAAATGAATGTCTAGAGCATTGGTTTCCAACATGGGGGCAACGCCCCACAAGGGGGGCAGGGTGGTGAGGGCAATTAATGGGGCAATTTGAACCTTGCTTGAACCAGATTAATGGCCTTTTGGGGTATCAGAATTTTAAAGATGTTTAGGTGGGGCATGGCCAAAAAAAGGTTGGGAACAACTGGTCTAGAGGCAGCTCTTTAACTCATTAGTCCAGAGGGAGCAAAAGGGATAGGGCCCCAATGAGGGTCTTAGCTATTTAGCTCATGGAATAAGACTTGAAAGGGACTTTGGAGGTCTTCTAGTCCAACCCCCTGCTCAGGGAGGAAAACTTAGGATGCCAAAATCTGAGTGGAGGGCTCAGGAAAGGTGTCAGAATAACAGAATAACACTTGAAAGGGACTTTGGGGGGCTCCCTATAACATTTTCTTAAAAACTTCCAGTGATCGAGCACCCAGAACATCTGGAGACAAGTAGTTCCACTGGTTAATTGTTCTCACTGTCAGGAAGTTTCTCCTTAGTTTTAGGTTGCTTCTCTCTTTGCTCAGTTTCCATCTATTGCTTCTTGTTTTGCCTTCTGCTTCTTTGGAAAATATATTGCACCCCCTTCTTTGTGGCAGCCCCTCAAAACCCTGTTTTGTGACCTGCTTGTCACACTCTTGGGCAAAGCATGGGAGCCATTTCCTCCTTTCAGTGGTCCATGAAAGTACATCTATAGCAGTGGTTCCCAAAGTGGGCGATATCTCCCTCTGGGGGGCGTTGGGATGACTTAGGGGGGCGCTAAGAGGCAAGGGGGGTGGCAGGCGGCAGAGAAGGAGTTGCACTGAGCCTACAGCTTCAGTTGGCCAGCCTGCCATAAATGCCCTTCGTTGATCTACTGCTGCTTCTTGCTGCTGCTGCTGTTGTTATCTGCCGTGGCAACTTAAGCAACAGCGGAATCGATCCTAACTATCAGCGGCCTCAACCACCACCCAGCAAAAGAGAGAGAGAGAGAGAGAGAGAACATACAGAGGGCGTGCAACCGAGCAGAGGAGGGGAGGGAGTCAAAACAACGAAATTGGAAGGCACCGAGCTGCTTCCCCACAGCGGCTACGCACATGCTGCTCAGGCTTTTTTCCTCCCCCCTCTTCAGACTGAGCGCCACGGCTCGGAACGTGCATGTTCCCTGAGCCCGACGCAGACATGGGCCACTCCCGTCCTCCCCCCTCCCCATCCCGTCGAATGGTTGCTTCTGGCCTCTTGCATACCGTGCATTCCTCAGGGTAGCCAGTCAGTCGGCACACACTCCGCCGATCCGCGCACTGTGCACCAAGGATGGCAGTATCGCGTTCCGCAGGCAGGGAGCCCTCTTTTCTGCGGGCACGCGAAGGGCGATCCCAGGACCAGTGATCCCCATATGTGAGTGTGGCAACTAAAATCCTCCGGCAACACAAAAAAGGGGGTGGTGGGTGGTGTTCCTTGGGTGGGAAGGGGGCAGCAGGGCAATGGCCAAAGGGGATTTCGACGTGGGCGACGACAAAGCAAGTTTTGCATGAACTCCAGGGGCAAACTGGTAGGAAATGGGCTGCTCCTTTTAAGTGTCTTTTAAGACAAACCATCACCCAAAACTCCTGGGAACTAGAGCCAGGAGTTCATGCACTGAAAAGGCTCCTCTGATTCCGTAATAGGAGAGGAGAGGAAAACACTTCTGATGCTTTTAGACTCTGCTAAGTGACTTAAAACCAGACATTGGGAAACTGGTATCACTTCATCAAGCCCATCCATCCCATTAAGAATTTACTGAACAGTGAAGTAGTTACTAAATTTTATTCAGTTTACTAAGTTACTAGTTACTAAGGTTCTTGATAAATGACTATCAGACTTTGAAAACCTGGTATCACTGGATCATGTTCAACAATTTTGTTGAATCAACATTAACTAAAAAGCTGTTTAAATTGGATCTTGAATAAACGTGCAATTAATTGTTATAGTTTTGAATTTTCCTGTTACAAACCGCCCAGTCACATGACCCACCAAGCCACGCCCACCAAGCCACGCCCACAGCACCGGTAGTAAAAAAAAATTGAATTCCACCACTGGGTGGGGGGCACTGAGGATCAGTTTGTAGCACCAAGGGGGCGGTGGACTGAAAAAGTTTGGGAACCACTGATCTGTAATATGTAGATGCAGATAATAAAGTCGAAAAAAGGTGAATAGCATTTTTACAGAACTATAGATATGTTGAGGCCGGGGATGACAAGGAGTGGCTGGGAGGGGAGGAGCCGGGTGAGGCGCCCCTCGTCATGAGTGATGCACACCCACCCAATCACATGACCACCCAGCCATGCCCACCACGTGACACCCACACCCACCCAATCACATGACCACCCAGCCATGCCCACCACGTGACACCCACAGAACAGGTAGTAAAAAAATTGAATCCCACCACTGAGGAAATGAGAGGTAACCTTACGCAAAGACATGCGTAGGAAGCTACCATGATCTCAGTAGCTGGTTATCTTGGATACCTACAAGGTCACCTAATTAGCAGAACCAGATGTGGGAAAAGAGGAAAGGTTACGCACGGACATGCGCGTTAGATGGCCATGATCTCAGTGACCAATGACCTCAGCTGTTTATGAGAACCAGGTAGTACCAGGGAGATATGTGAAGCCTCTACTCTGGCTGGGATGGACTTAAAGATTGACAACAGTAATGAGAGAGAATGGACCAATAAGATGCTGTTGCTACCCCTGCTTTGCTTTGCTTGTTAAAACTGTATAAAAGCCAAATAAACTCTGCGTAAGGGAGACAGGCATTTTGGACTCCACTGCTTGATGGATTTCTGGAAACCTACACACCACTGGGACTCCTAATGGACCAGCACTTAGATATGAGCCAGCCGTCTGCGGCACCAGCCAAAAAAGCTAAGACAATCCTTGGTTGTATAAACAGAGGAGACTGGACAGTCACTTGTCTGAAATGGTATAGGACAGCGATGGCGAAACTTTTTTGGCTCCCGTGCCATAAGCAGGAGGACTGCAGGGGGGGTCGTGCATGGGCATGCACCCATAATGCAATACATAGCACACACACCAGCGCGCATGCACGCATGACAGGTGCTCCCCCCTCCATTTTTGGCATGGTTTTTTTGCCCTCCCCAGGCTCCGGAGGCTTTATAGGAGCCTGGGGGGGGGGCGAAAACAGCCTCCCCCCGGAGGCCCTCCAGAGGCTTCCGGAGCTTCCCTGAAGCATCCGGAGGACAAAAAATGACCCTACGAGCAAACCAGAACCCACCGTTTTTAGTCCTCCGGAACCTTCACGGACCTTCAGGAGGCTTCCCTGAAGGCTCCGGAGGGCTTAAACCGGCCCTACGAGCAAACTGGAAGTTCATTCCCGAACTTCCAGTTTGCCCGTTGAGCTGGTTTTTTGCGCTCTGGAGGCTTCAGGGAAGCTCCTGAAGCCTCTGGGGGGCCCGGGGGAGGCCGTTTTTGCCCTCCCCAGGCTCCTATAAAGCCTCTGGAGCCTGGGGAGGGCAAAAAATGGCTTTAAAAAAGGCTGAACTCAGCTTGTCAGCATGCGCTTGCATCCTGGCCCGCTGACACAGATGAGAAATGGCTGAGAAATGGCTCCGCATGCCACAGGTGTGCCATCCCGGGTATAGGATCAGTGGTGGGATTCAATTTTTTTTACTACTGGTTCTGTGGGCGTGGCTTGGTGGGCGTGGCCATGTGGGCGTGGCAGGGGAAGGATACTGCAAAATCCCCATTTCCTGCCAATTAGTTGGGACTTGGGAGGCAGAGAATAGGTGGGGGCGGGGGCAGTCAGACGTGGTATTTACTGATTCTCCAAACTACTCAAAATTTCCGCTACCGGTTCTCCAGAACTGGTCAGAACCTGCTGAATGCCACCTCTGTATAAGATCTCCTGCTTGAGCTGTGAGTTGCACTAGAAGACTTCCAAGGCCGCTTCCAGCACTGCTCTGGTTCAGGTTTGCCAAGCGTAAACTAAATAGAACGAATACAGAAAAGACGGACTCTTTTTTTTTTCATTTTTTTAACTTGCCCCTTAATTTGGTAAATAAGACAGGGTCTTTCATCTCCCAAAAGGCAGGATGGAAAAGCTGTGTGGAAGCTGATATCAAAGCCCGAGGTTCTTTCATGTCCCCACACTGGCTGACTGGGGCAACTGATTTTGAGAGACCAGCTTCTCCCTGAGTTCCTCAAATACAAATATCATTCAGCAAAGAATTAATTTAGCCATTTGTCCTCAGCTTTCTTCTTGCAAATGCCTCTTGCCAACGCGCTACATTCTATACTAGCCCAACACTTTAATTTGACAGTACAATCACTTAAAAGTCTTGCACATTTATTACTGAAAGGGCGGGATGGTTCACCCTGCTTCCAGTAGCTGAAAAGAAGAAACAACAGTCGTCAGTCCTCCAGACAAAATGAGCATCATGGATAGAATTTGGAGCAGGAAGTAAACCTTCTTCCCTCACCTCAATGGGAGTTTATAACAACTCCAAATGTTGGTCTCTGGTTCATTTGGTAGAGAAACAGAGGTGGGGTTGGTGACACATCCCCCCCCCTCACTCTCTCCGAAACAAACTTGAATTACACACTTACCCCCTAAACGGAGGAAGTAGTGTATGATTCCATTTCCATTCTTGCAGCCTATAAGTCAATCCAATGTAGTAAGTACTATGTGCCCCTCTAATCGTTTCTTCTAAGAACAGCTGAAAGAAAAAATGCAGACATCATTTACAGTGACTGACTGACAGACTGCCTCACCCGAAGGACGTTCAGAATCGGAGCCTCCCCAGAAGCATCAGTGGAGGAATATGTAGAAGCAGCAGCCATGCAGCCCATGCGGTACAACCACAAAGAGTGGGGCAGATCAGCTTCCTGAAACAATGGAACATCCAGGGGGAACCAAGGAGGCCTTGGGGTGAACTAGCAGGGCCATGGAAGCCATGATCAAAGTCTATCGGCCATTCCACATTTGCACCTATCTGTGGGGAGAGATGAACAGGGAGCCGCTTCGTTCCACCGTTTATGGAGTCCTTGTCTCATCTCCTCCTAAGCCTGTAAGTCTTCCCTCATCCCTCGCTCTGGCCTTAGTTTGGCCCCATAAAATCAGCAAGCATCTTCAGGGCTTCCACGACGAACACAATCTGATGCAAAGTCCGGTCGCCCCACAGTGGAGGACAAACAGTCTCTTGGCCAGGTGGGGAGGACATATCTGCTCACCTCCTTTCCTCCTTCCGAGCAGCTGCTCAATGTCCCTGTTTTGGGAGCTTCCAGGAGGGAGGAGCCTTGCAAGACTACCGGCCACCAGGAACGTCCATCTCTCTCAACACTGGCAGTTCTCCACACCTCTGCAACCGCTGTATAGTAGCCTTGGTTGCAGCACAGAGTCTTCTCTCAAGACTTAGCATAACTGTGGGCTTTCCAAAGAGCTGCACTGAGGGGGTAACAGAGATGGACCTATTCTCCCTCAAAGCTGGCCAATCCCCCAGCCCAACAGATTACTGTCGGCTACCAGGATTTGGGGAGAGGCAGGCTCTGCCACACCATTCCACAGTTGTGCCCAAAAGCTCCATGGCAAGTTGCAGGGAGCTGCCAAGCTGTGAGAGGGCGGGTGGGGCTTGGAAAGAGCATGAACCCCAAGCTGAAAATAGGTTCTTTACAGCTCTGTTGAGCACCCAGGTAGAGCTGCTGAGTTTTGGCACCCACAGGTGCTTTCCTGCCTTCATCCCCACAGTCAAGCTGTGGCTTCAAGCCTGCCACCCCACAAGCCCCATCGGAGCCCTCTCATGCACCCCTGGCCTGAACGCGTGACGACAGCTTTCCAATCAGATGTCTTGCTATCCAGAGATTATCCAGAGATGGTCGATGCAGGAGAGGGGTCAGCGATTACCCCGAAAATAAGACAGGGTCTTTTTTACCCCCAAAAGAAGTGCTTGGCCTTATTTTTGGGGAGCTCTTATTATTTTTGAGGTTCAGGAGGCGGTGAGCGTGGTCACCTCATGGCTGCTGCTGTGTTGCAATTCACACTCTCTCTCTCTCACTCTCTCTCTCTCACTCTCTCTCTCTCTCTCTCTCTTATTATTTTTTAGGTGGAGGCAGTGAGCGTGGTCACCTCATGGCTGCTGCTGTGTTGCAATTCACACACACACACACACACACATCCATACATCCATATTATGTGTGAACAGTATTAGATTTGAGCCTCATTCATATTAATCCAATTTACTACGACTGGTAAAAAGCTCTTTTCTGCCAGATCAAAGCAGAGGCTGACGGTGGGGACAGACCGAAAGCTGAAGGATACAACCACCAAACTCAGTCAATGACAAAGTGATTCCGTCAGAAGAGGGAGAAGAGAGGGCGCTTACCTCCTCACCGTCATCGTGAATATCCACTAGGTAAGCTTTCGACTCATTGCATAGTTTTTTTGTGTCCACAAAGTTGAATAATTCAGGACTAATTAAATAAAGGTGGCCTTTATAAGCCACCCAGTTGTCATTCAGTTTGTAATGAAGGTCAGCTTTGAGACAAATGCGGATGGGGACGTGAAAAGGGAGATAAGAAAGAAACATTAGAAGGAGCACAGTTAGGCAAATACTTTCATCCGTTTTTTGGAAACATATTTTAAGAAAAATTAGCAAAGAACTCTGGGGTCCTTGCTGCTTTCCTGCCGACATTTAGATACCTAACTAGGTAACGTCATCAGCACTAGAAGGGAGGGGGGGGTTTGCTCTCTGGTTATATACATGTGGCTTGCCCTGCTGGAGGTGTTGGGACTGTTCTTGGTGGTTCCTTGATTGGGCTGCTGTTTACTGAGTGAGTTGGTCATTTCTTGATTGCATAGCGAAGGAAAAGACATTTGCACTTTATCAAACAGAATAAGGAATGTTAACATTGAAAATGCAAAATAGTTTTGGAAATGGCAAAATAGAGTTAACAGAGGAGCCTCTAGAGAAGCAGATCCAGTCTCCAACTTGCATGTTCTCCCCGACTCACAATTATTGCTCAAGGAGCAGATGGCAGTCACGGCTATGAGAGACTTTGCACAACTTTGTGTTGGGTGGCAGTTGCAGCCTTTCCTGGATAGGATTCCTTGTGCTCAGTCGGTCATTCCCTGGTCATCTCACGGCTGGACTATCATAATCCGCTCTAAAGGGGGCTACCCTTGAAGACCACAGGAAGGCACAGCTGGGGCAGTGTGCGTCAGTGCAGGCAGTTTAGGGGGCTCCTAGGAGGAACCCAGTAGCACCAGTGCTCCTTGAGCTGCACTGGTTACCAGTGTGCTTCCAGGTGCAATTCAAGGAGTTGCTGATCCCCTTTAAAGCCTTTCACAGCATGGGTCCAGGTTACTTGAGGGACTCTCTCGCCCCATTGAGATCGGCCCATCCCACTCATGCCGGCAGAGGAGACATGCTGAGGGTTCCATCAGCCTGATTATTCTGGCCTGTGGGGTCAGGAGGAGGACCTTCTCTGCTGTGGCTCCTGCCCCTAGAAGATCTCTCTCTCTCTCTCACACACACACACCTTGACCTGAGGTCGGCCCCCAACCCTCCCATCTTTTCATAAGGACCTGACTCTGACGGTTGGCTTTGTGCCCCAATGGGGGAACATCACAATGGAGGTGGTTGAACAAGTAACAACAGATCCTACCTTCCCCCCACTCTGCCCCCGCCTTCCCCATGCGTCCTTTGCTTTTAATGTTTGATTTGAATGGTTTATATATTAACAGAATAACAGAGTTGGAAGGAAGCTTGGAGATCTTCCAGTCCAATCCCTTGCTCGAGCAGGAGATCCTATTCCATTTTAGACAAAGGGTTGTCCAATCCCTTAATTGTATATGTATAGATGGAGTTTTATGACTGTAAGACGCATGATAAGATGTGCAACCAATACATTTTATAATTAAATAAATAGAATTAAAACCAAAAATGATAAAACAATGAGAAACACGATAGAAATAAGTGTCTGGGAAGTGCATATTCAGGATCTGCATGAGTAAAACAGCAATATGTGAAACAGTAGAACTGTCAACTGGTAGTATCCGGAAAACATGAATGGAAGGGAAGTCCTTGGAAGACACCCTGAATGTGGACAATACAAAGAATTGCCCAAATATCCAGTTGGCTTGCTTCTAAAGGGCTGAGCAAACCAAACGGATCCTTCATTGACATCTCAGCCTGGCAAATGGAGGAATGCAACTTCTGAAACCTATGAAAAGGGAGCTATCAAGAGAGACGGGAGAAATCACTTGGTTTAGAGAAAACCATTTGACTTAATGAATTTGAATTGCAAAAAGTTCTGAGTGGCAAGGAAGCGGAATCCATGGTGCTCCCTGAGTCGGCTTGTTTGACTGCAGATCTTTCAATACCCAACTAGGTAACATCATCAGAGCACCGTAAGCACCACCAGTGCATGGTGCATCCACGATAAGCAGGGATTAACACCAGACAAACAAACAAGCAGCAAATAATAGCCTAAGCCACACCCCCCATCAATGACAGGGCAGGCTACTGTACATAAATGGGGAGCAAAACCCCACTAGCACTAAAGATGTTACCCAGCCAGGTAATGAAGCCTGTGCAGGTAAGTAAGTTCAGAGAGCACCAAGGACTCTACAGTTCAACCCTGAGCCACCTGAGAGATTCTCTTATGGTGATATGATTAGTGTTACGAGCCTCTCTGACATTTTCTAAAGATTGCCACTTTCATAGCTACACCATGAACGTGGGAGTTCCCTTGATCCAGGAGAATGGTAGAGTGGAATAGGGCTGTAGTTTTTACTCACTGCCCGAGCCGAAGTTTCAGGGAGCCCAAGAAAGCAAAATCTGTGTTAGGATTGCTATCCTGCTCAGCCATGCATTGCCTGCTATCAGACAGCCATACTCAACAGTGGGGGGAGGGGGGGCATCAGTGGAGTGCAATAAAGGGAAGGGTTATCACGAGGCAACAAAACTATGCAACATACTGTCCTGTGAGAAGCGCTGGCCACTCCAAGGTCACACGAAGGAATGCAGAACCATCCAGCCCACAAAAACAGGGACTTTTACCCAAACAATTTGTTAGCACCGATTTGGCTACTTGTTGGCAACCAGGGGTGAGGGTGGGTGGGAACAAGGGACCATATGGCTTGTGTTGAATATGATAATGAGGAGGGAAACCTTGGGAATACGTTTCCCTCTCGTCCGCCTGTCTGGCTGGAAATCTGCTGGTTTATAGAGATTGGTATACTCCCTGCAGGCAGGAACATTCAAGGGTTTTCAGTGGCTGAGCTGTCAGACAGCTCCAGCACTTGTAAATATGAAGCTATCCAATAAAGAGCTGTTGCAATAGCCTGTCTCTTCACTCGTCCCACACACACCTTGGGCCCGAAAATCCCAGATCCAGCTTTGCTTCTGCTCTAACCACTTGGCTTTAGTAAAGTGAACTTTTGGCTAATCATGAGCTTGGGAGTCTTTCTTTTCTAACTGACCAAGTTGGGATAGCTGACAATCTGCCCAAGACAATACTTTCAAAAAAGCAGGGGGCACCGCTCTAATCCCCAGGACTGGTGGATGGTGCCTAGAAAATTGCAAAAAAAACCCCACCAAATCCTGACACGGAGAAAGCTATCCCTCTGGATTCTTATTCATCTCAATCTGTGAGAAACCTACCAATCTCTGCTTGAATTTCAGTGATCTTTTGAGCCCATGGAAGCAATCCTCTTGCCATCTTCTCAGCCGCCAGGATCATCTCAGTATCTGAAACACATGTAGCAAGAGCATCTCTTCAGATCTGAAGCTGCCTCCTGGTCTATCCAGAGCCCACTTCCTTCCATGCATGAAACAGTCTTCTGAAGGGGTCTGTTGGTCTCTGCAGCTAGGAATGTTTTTCTCCCCTCTTCCCAGGAAAGATCCCATTACGAGGTCCCTGGAGGCAAATCTCACCAAACCATAAAGAATCATGGCAAGATTGGCCTTTCAGAACCATGACCTAAATCTTGTGCCTTGCGGACTGGCATCGGGTTGGTGGAGTGGCTGGAGGTTAGCAATGAATGAATGGATCTCCTCCCCTGTCCACCCTTGGCTTGGCCTTCATCCAGTTGGCTCCCTCGTGCTTTGATTAGATTTTGTTTCCCGACCATCAGTAGATTGCCAATCAATTTATTTACTGTCAGGACAGAGCTGGGCTTTTTAATAGCTCCTGATTCTTCTGCAGAACCAGTTTGGAGGTCACTTGGAGAAGAATTCAAGGCCAGCAGCAGGTGGAAGGGAATGCTCCTTCCAAGCCGATGTAACCCACCAATCTAGCTAGAGGAAGGAAAATGAGCTCGGTGGCCTTGGGGACATGGATGCATTTGAATGTTCAGAGTGGAACTCTTTACTTACCATTAAGACTACCATATTCAGCATTCTGTGCAATCATATATTGCCTAATTTGTGCGACTGCATTCCGAAGTGGATCCCGCTTTGCTTTTTCAACAGCACCTGAAGGAGAGGTTTAATTACCATATAATAATAAGTTGAAATGAGACCCATTTGGTGTTGTGGTCAAGGCACCATGCTAGAAAGAAGGAGATCATGAAATCTTCTCCCACCTTGGCCACGAAACCGTCTGGGTGACCTTGGGCCAGTCATTTTGGCTCAGCCCTAGGAAGGAGGCAATGGCAAATCCCTTCTGTAAACCTTGCCTCTTTGAAGTTCTAGCCTCATTTGTTAACACAAGTTTTGAAACAGTCTGGGGCTGGTAAAAAAAGTATGTAAGCTCCTCAGAGTAGGGTGTTTTTTTTGCAAAGTTAGGATATTCAGGTCTAGTAAGATCAAAATGTCCATATATCTAGGCAGCCCTTTGGGTATTGCTCCAAGGGCTCCCATTACTATTGGTACAGCCATTGATTTATTCCGCCATGGCTGAAAAATCACCATACTTTATTACTTTTTCTACATGTTTCTCTTCAATTTGTGCATCACCTGGTACTGTAATATCAATGAAAAACATTTCTTTTTCTTTTCCACAATAGTGATGTCAAGTGTGTTGTGGGCCAGATGTCTGTCTGTTTGGATCTCAAAGTCCCACAGGATCTTGATGTGCTCATTTTCAAGGACTTGGTCTACTTGGTGTTCCCAGCAACTTTTGCTACATTTGAACCCCAACTTTTGGCGAAGCTTCCAATCATTGTGTGACTTTGGCCACTCAATCATGATGTTATAGATAATCAGCCTGTGAGATTTTGCTGCTGCTGATTCCTGTTAACTATTTTGACCTTGATATACTATCTTAAAAATTATGAGAGCCTGTTTTGCAAGGGAGAGGAATCAATATTGTAGCATTGTATTAATCAGTATTCAGTTAGAAGGGAAAATATGTGTACATATGTATGTTGGTTTATTTTTTCCTTTGAATGCATCTTTGCAGCTGCAGACTAACTTGGGTCTTTGCCAACCATTGACTGGCTTTGGATTCTCCCTCTGTCTCCCAAGCTCATTCCCACATAACAGACCCTCAGAGTTGGTTCATTAGTTGGATAAAATTAAAAACTTACATAGACTGATATACCAAAGGGTGTACAGAAACAGAGAGAAGAGCAGGAGAATGCCGAGTGTTGCGCAATTGTAGCTTTGGAGACATTGTGCCAATTTGCTTGGAGGGCCTGTGTTTTGGAAAGGAAGCCTTGATTAGAAATGATTGGAAGAGGCAACAATAAGAATCACACTATCTTCATGATGCATTTTCACATGCTGTGGGATCCTAATCTGCAACGGCTCCAGAGCTGGGCCCTCAACAAGCAAACCTCTTCCTCAAGAAGCCTTCATTTCATGAAATGCTCACCTTTGGAGGAGATGTTAAACCTGCCCTACACACTATGGTGGCCTTAGATTATACACACAACATCCATGCCAGGCTTCACTGAGTAAGTAGGGAAGAGAGTTTGGACACACCACTGAAGGGCCAAGGCATCCAGCCCAAGAAGGAACCAAGAGATTTGGGCCTTGGACCCAACTGCTAGTTGACTCTCCGGGGCTGGAATAACCTCACGTTCCCTTCCCTTCACCCCCCCATCCCCTCCTTTCCCCCGTCCCTTCCCTTCTCTCAGGGAGTTTCCATGGCCGAGGATGGGCTTCAACCTGGATATCCTTAATCCTAGCCCACGCCTTCACCACTCACCCACACTCTGTGCCGTCACTGTGACTAACAGCCCAAAGCAGCCAACGTAACATAGCACAAGCACTGGGACCAACTGTGCTCACCCTCAGCAGAACAATGGCTGGCCTTGGGCAAGAAAAGTGCTTAGGCGTTCCAGACACCCACCGTAGAAAGACAGTTAACCATAGCCAAATTGGCAAGGGGGCTCCTTCCCTTATGAGAGAATCCTTCTCTGTCTCTCCCTGTAATGGAACATCCCCAGTATTTGCTCCTTGCCCCTGAAATGGCTTCCCTCAGCTCCCCCCTGTTACTGGGGGCCTCGAAGGTTTTGGTGGGCCATGCTGTGTGTCCTCCTCTGAGCAGACCCTCCACCACCCTCTGTGACAGCATCCCAGGCTTAGCAGGGGGTCTCCATTCCTCCTCTGCCTTGAGAGGGTCCGAATCCTCCCTCCCCTCCTCTCTCGGAGGGGCCTCCCTCCCACTGCTTGGCACACATCCCCACCACCATCCCGGTGATGGAAGGCTGCGGGGAGGGTGAATCTGCACCAGGGCTAGAAATGCTAAGGCAGCTGATTCCAATTTCCTTGGCTGCTTAAGCAATTGGTGTAGCCTTCTGCAGATAAGGAGTTTTAAAGATCCTTGAGATAATCACATGTCCAGCATCTGACAAATATGAAATGAATAAATGAATATTTAAAAATTACAAAATAATAAATAAATTAATTAAAAAGAACTCAAAAAACAGGCAAACTTAAAAGAACAGACTTGATGGACACCAGGTCTTTTTCTAATGTCCCTTTTTTTTGTTTTGCTAAGAACAGGTTGAGCTTCCCCTTTGCCTCCCCTCCCAAAAGTGCTCTTTGGAAGCATCCACTTCTGCAGCAGGAGATGGGTACCCCACTGCCTCGCACTGGCCTTCCAAAGGGTGCTTTTTTTAACCGTTATTTCACCCCGACCCGCATGGCCACAGACACAGACACGCGCATATATAATGTAGTAGTTTAAAGAAAAAAAATTGTGTTTTAAAAAGGATGTTTACAAAAGAAAAAATATATTGTTCTATAAGGAGAGTTTGGAGGGAGGGATCTAAATTTAATGTTGAAGTTCAAAGCCTGTATGTTAAGACGTTAAAGAAAAAGATCCATTCAAAAGTTTTGATTTTAGAAAAGTGATTAAAGAAAGTTTAGTATTTTTTTTAAAAAGGGTGAAAAAAGAGGTTTTGTTTCTTTTGTTTTCCTGGCAAGGTCCAAGAATTTGATAAAAGACAAGGAATCTTGTTAATAAAAATAGTGACAATTCACAAAGATTATCATGTCACTTTTGGAAGCCATTTTTCCTTTTTTGTTTCCTAATTGCCACATATTTTAGCCTGGGAAATTGGGGAGGGTTTTTTCTTTTTGGTTGTTGTTGGAGCGGTAGAAACTTAGCTACGTATAACAACATTCCTTACTTTGGGAGTCAAGGACATTTGCCTGCAACGGGATGGGAGTGACTGGGGATTGTATCCAGCTGACTGCGAAGATTGGACTGGACGACGTGATGGACTTGTGGGGGTGGGGCAGTGTTGTGAACTTTCAATTGGGTGGGAAAAACCTGGAAGCTTTCCGATTCGGGTTTTCCCAGATGTGCCAACAGGATATCTCTAATAAAGTGGAACTTTGAGGAATCTTTTGCCTCGGAGTTTTATTTCTTTGGGGGTATTTTCTGGAACCCTGACATACTAGGTGTAAGTAAAGATATATACTATTTCCATAGCAAGGAAGATAAAGCAGGAATGGTTACATTGATTATTTTATTCAAAGAGGAAAATACATTTAAGGCATTTTCCACTTGGGTATCACTTCTGAATTTTGTGCTTGTGATTGGAAATTTTTTTGAAACTTTTGACTTTGGTTTTGTCAATCAGATAGATTTGTCAATGGCCAGCTATATACAGTATTGATGTGTAAAAGCAAAAAGTTGAGGCTTGAGTGTTTTTATGTTGTATTGTGCTAAAAAGAGTTGGAAGTCAATGCCTCCCCCCCTTTTTTTTCTCTCCTTGTATTCTAGCCCCACAAACGCACTCCTTTTCCTCCCCTTCATTTCCTATTTCTGCTTGTTGTTTTCTTGCAGATGTTTTATGACCCAACAAGACAAGATGATCAGTGCTAGGAGGGAGGGAGGGAGGTTTGTAGGGCGGAGGAGGAGGAAGAGGAGGACTGTGGGGTCCTTGGAGCTCCCTGAACTTGGTGGGTTTCTTGCAGACGTCTCATGGCCCAACTAGGTAACATCCTCAGTGCTAGAAGGGAGGGGGATTTGCAGAGAGGAGGAGGAGGAATCTTAAGCACTATTAGTTGCCTTCTGCAGATAAGTAATTCAGTGGTGGGTTCCTACCGGTCTGGACCGTTAGTGGTTTGGCAGCCGGGGTCGCTGGAACCAGCAGGGACCCAGGCCTGCTCCGCCCCCCAACTGGTTCTCTGGGAGGTGCCTTTGGTGCCGCCATCTTGTTTTTCGCTTCTACGCATGCGCAGAACAATTTTTATTGCACTGCGCAGGCATGCAGAGCGTGCATCAAGCGCATGGCGTGCACACGACCGAACCGGCAGTAGTTCCTGCCGGAACTCATCCCTGAAGTAATTGAGCTTAAACATGCTGGGAAAAGCCCAGGCCCAGTTGTTGTTTTTAAATGAAAATAACATTTACAAAATAATAATGAATTAATTAAAAAGAACACAAAAATAAACAAGGCACAGTCCTCGCCCCCTGACCTACAGCATGGATTTTTGGGTGCCTACTGTACTTACTTGGTGGAGCTTTCGCTGGAGCTGGACCTAGAGAAAGGCAGAAAACCAATTGACCTTCAATATATCAAATGCGATCGGCCTCAGCCTAATGCATGACCCAAGAATCCAATCCCCCAGAGCCCAATGTCTGCCTAAAGGTTCATCAAGCAGGCGGCCTTAATGAGGAAGCTTGCTTTTACTGGGTGAGAAGCTGCAGGAATTCCATTCCAGTCGAGGAGGAGGAGGAAGAGGAGGGTGGGATCCTTGAAGCTCTCCGAGTCTGGTTGTGTTCTTGTAGGCATTCCATCACCCAATTAGGTAACAGCATTAATGGGAGGAGGAGGAAGAGGAGGGTGGGATCCTGGGAGCTCTCTGAGCCTGGTTGTGTTCCTGTAGGCATTCCCTCACCCAACTAGGTAACAGCATTAATGGGAGGAGGAGGAAGAGGAGGGTGGGATCCTTGAAGCTCTCTGAGTCTGGTTGTGTTCTTGTAGACATTCTATCACCCAACTAGGTAACAGCATTAATGGGAGGAGGAGGAAGAGGAGGGTGGGATCCTTGAAGCTCTCTGAGTCTGGTTGTGTTCTTGTAGGGATTCCACCACCCAATTAGGTAACAGCATTAATGGGAGGAGGAGGAAGAGGAGGGTGGGATCCTTGAAGCTCTCTGAGTCTGGTTGTGTTCTTGTAGGGATTCCACCACCCAATTAGGTAACAGCATTAATGGGAGGAGGAGGAAGAGGAGGGTGGGATCCTGGGAGCTCTCTGAGCCTGGTTGTGTTCCTGTAGGCATTCCCTCACCCAACTAGGTAACAGCATTAATGGGAGGAGGAGGAAGAGGAGGGTGGGATCCTTGAAGCTCTCTGAGTCTGGTTGTCTTCTTGTAGGGATTCCACCACCCAACTAGGTAACAGCATTAATGGGAGGAGGAGGAAGAGGAGGGTGGGATCCTGGGAGTTCTCTGAGCCTGGTTGTGTTCTTGCAGGCATTCTATCACCCAACTAGGTAACAGCATCAGTGCACTATTTGGGTAATGAAACATCTGCAAGAAAACAGCCACGCTCAGAGAACACCAAGGACCACAGAGTTTGGGGGTGAGAATATCATCAATATGCTGATGATATTATTCTTCTGGACCCCAGGAAGATCAAGTGACTGTGTCAAAGTCCTGATCCAGTAGCAGAAAACTGTATGGGCCCAGATGGGGGTGAACAGATTCAGGTTTAATCCTGGCATGATTAGGTTTATTTGGACTATGGCCATTTTGCAAGAACATTCCAATTTTGGTCTTAAGACGGGTTGCACCCAATTATTGATTTAAATTTATATGCCACCCATCTCGTTAGCCAAAGGAACTTGCTACCCATCGTGCCCAGTCTGGGGGTTCTCTTGGAGTGACATCTCCTCCTGGAGCTCTCTCTGGAATCAACCTGGCAACCAGCACAAGGTAAAAGGTAGGGCTGTTATATGGGCGTTCTAAGGCATACCCATCACTGCCTGTGCTGCTCTCTTCTGGACTAGAGGGAGCCTCGAGACCAGCACCAAGTAGAGCATCTTGCAGTAGTCAAGCCATAGGTGTTCAGGGAATGGGTAACTTTCTGAAGGACTTTCTGATCTAGGAAAGGGCACAACTGGTGCACCAGATGGAACCGGGCAAGACTTCCTGGCCACAGCTGCCACCTGTTCACCAAGCAGCAGCTCTGAGTCCTAGAAGAGCCCCAGATCTTTTATTCTCATTTCATGTTCTGGGCTCTTCATTCCCGGTTGCAGCCTCCATTGTCACCACACAAGGATCCTCCCAAGAAGGAAGCCTGCAGGGAGGGCACTGACATTCTCATACATGGCCTTCTGCTTGAACAGGGAGTTGGACTAGAAGACCTCCAAGGTCCCATCCGATGACGATGATAACGACATATTTTGAAGAGAAGAAAAGCTAGCGTACCTTTTGCTGGTGGTGGTTTGGGAGCCATTTTACTTCATCGGTGCATGGAACATCTCATCCCAATGTGCACAGCTGGAGAATGGAGCAAGTTATGAGAACCAATGTAAGTGGAAAGGCAAACATTTTGATCAACAAAATGGAGACAGCTTCAGAATTAGCTAATAGCTCCTTTCCTGGATTTTAGGTCCTCCTAGTGGGCAATCACTGAGCTATGAGCCCGCAATGTGCAGCCAAAAAAGCCAATGCAATCCTACCTTGTAATAACAGAGGGATAGAATCAAGATCACATGAAGTGGTAGTACAGCTTTATAAGGCCTTGGTAAGACCACACTTGGAATATGGCGTCCAGTTTTGGTTGCCACAATATGAAAAAGAAGTTGAGACTCTAGAAAGAGTGCAGAGGAAAGCAACAAAGACGATTGGAGACTAAAACATATGAAGAACAGTTGCATGAATTGGGCATATCTAGTCTAATCGTGTCATCCCAAAGAACTTGTGATGACATGATGGCAGTCTTCCAATATTTGAGGGGCTGCCAGAAAAAAGAGGGAGTCGAACTATTCTCCAAAATACCTGAAGGCAGAACAAGAAGAACGGATGGAAAGGCAATTCTCTAAGGAAGAGTTATCGCTTAGGAATAAGTCATAGGTTGGCAAAGACGCTCTAATCTTTTGCATTGGGCTTCTTTCTTGGATGCTTAAGCGTGTGTGAATCGTTTCCTTAAACTCTTTAAGTTTCTCTATCCAATCCCTCCCGTTGCTGTCCCTGTCTTACCTCTCCAGGTTCTGCCTTCTTTTTGCTGTTACCACCTGCCCCAATTTTCTCCTCGATTCCTTGTCCCAGTTAGTAGAGGGTAGTGGGCATAGGAACGGGATATCTACTCAAACCCTGGACTCTTGGTCTACTACCAGAATTAAACTGTGAGTATGAGCTTCACTGGACTTACTCTTTGTCTCTTCAGCTGGATTTTCCTTCTGACAGTTTTTGACAGTTTGTTCCCCTATGATGTAGAATATTCAAATTCTGCCTCTCTCCCATTGGCTGGATGCTGGGCCCAATCAGCATTCGGCACTTAGCCTTCGGTTTCCTTCTTTCACCCCCAGAAACCTGCATCGTAATTTGAGAATTTGAGAATTTCAGCAGAGTAGCGTTGCCATTGGCATAGCCGCCGTGTGCTCCCGGGCCAGCGGGTGGGCGGAGGAGGTGACTCCCAAGAGTCACGCTTTCCATTCATCCTGGGTGAAGCAGAGCATTAGCAGAGGGGTAGGAGGCCCGAGAGCAAGCAGCACTCTAGCACGGCACTCCCCGCTGCCAGCCAGACTAGCCCAGAAGTGCCGCTTCCCCGGTTGTGGGCTGATAAGGGCCCGAGGCCGAGGGGAGGCTGAGTGGGTGGCCCTCAGGGGAGAGCGCCACCCTGGCACTAAGCGTGACTCTTGGAAGCGATGCGTAATTACACAACAGGAGCAGCCTCTCCTCTTACAACCCTCCCCCCCTCCCCCCCTCCCGGCAGAGTGGCAATGGACTGAAATCCCTGGCAAATCTTCAAGCTCTTTCCTCGGCCGGCAAAAGGCTCAGGCCCTTCACCCACAGCTCTCCTGCCCTGTTCCTTTCTTTGCTTCCCTTCCCTCTGACAGGTGTGCGGTGGGAGGGCTGTGCAAGCGAATCATGCAACATCAGAAGTCGGAGGGAGGGAGGGAGGGAGGGAGAGAGAGAGAGAGAGGGAGAGGGAGAGAATCACTGGCCAGCTGTGCAGGATATAACTCAGCAAAAGCCTCACAGTTGGTGATCTGGTTGAAGGGGAACATTGGGGTTGAACTGAACCCAGCTGTACACATAAGGAGGGGTGGAGAGGAAGCCCCTTTGGGACCCAGAGGCACAAAGGTCCCCACTGGGCCCTTGTCCCTCACTTTTAGCAAAGCAGATTGGATGGGACAGGAGATCTACATGGGCCCTCCTCTCTCAAAAGAACCTCCCCTTGGCTGCCCGAACAGCATTCTCTCTTAGACACCACAGAGTTGTACACATTGAGATGTATTCCTCCTGCCAGGGTAATGATGATTTAAAGCTGACCAGCCAATGTAAGGCTCATGCAATGAATCGGCATTGGTATAGACCAGGGGTGTCCAAACTTGGGAACTTTAAGACTTGTGGACTTCAACTCCCAGAATTCCCCAGCTGGGGAATTCTGGGAGTTGAAGTCCACAAGTCTTAAAGCTCTCAAGTTTGGACACCCGTGGTATAGACAGTTGAAGACTGTGAAAGGGTTGACAAAAAAGTCTTTACCACTTTAAGAAGTGTTTATATAAGGCCTCCAGGAGAGGGCATATTTCTCTCTCCTTGTGTCTGGTATCCATTGCAAAGTTCTTTAGGTAGAATTAAGAAGAAGATTGATGACTTATCAGGTATTTGCTACCACGTATATTTCTGTATATGTTGTATATAAACCACTCCAAGAAGAGAAACTTTTGCCATCCGGCGTCTGCAGGGGGCCCTCCCCTCTTTGGAGTGGCTCTTGCAGCAGCTGCTGCTGTTGGGGCTCTCCCATCCTGATCAGCTCCATTGTCCGCCCTAGGCCCCCCCCCCCCCTGGGTGAGGCAGATCCTCTGCAGGTCTCTCTTCTTGATCAGGGAAATCAGCTTTTCTTTCAAACCTGCACTTGCGAAAACAATGTTTCTCCCAAGCTTCCTGGAAGAGTTTCATAGCATGGGACATCATCAGATCCTCTTCTTTGGCTTCCTGCCAGGCAGCTGCAGGTTGCCGACGTCAGGTTGTTGTAACGCCAGTCAGAATTTCCTCAAAATCATACTTCTGTCCCACTCCCAACGACCACCTGGGACGGATGTATCTTTCCTCCAAATTCAGTTGTGCCATCCACTCCGTCTCCAGGGGACATGAGGATCCGCCAGTCCTCATGTCATCCTCCTGGTCGCTGCACAGGTTGGACATTTCTTTGAAGGTTCTGTTTTCATTACACTCCCCTTGGAAGGTATTAGCTCCGGGATGAGTGTGAGAGTGAGACCTTGCTTAATGTCAAGCATGTGTCAGTCCTGCAGAGGTTCCTTTAAGAATCTTTGGCCTGCCACACTTTCTTATAATCTCCTATGTGTTTCATTAGTGTAGTAGTTGGGAGGGGGGAATAGAAAGGATTGTGGAATGTATTGTTTTGATTCTTCCTAGAAGCTCAAGGTCATCTTTTGTCTCTGCACCTCGACACCTGACCGGGAGCAGAGGGGAGTAGATGCCAGCGTGGAAGATGATGATTGGAACATGTGATTATGGGGTGTGGGGATAGATCATGAACTTTCAACTGAGTAAACTCTCAGGATGTAAATCAGAAATTGAAATTTCATAGCACAACGCCAACATGCCTGTATTATTAAATTGGAACTTTAAGGATGATTCTGTTCTGGACCCTGATTTACTTTTGCATGGTATTTGGAACGCTGACATTATTTCAACTCTCACAAAAGAAAAAACATTTTTTTTTCTTTCATAGGGGTACTGAATCCCAGTTCTGACCCAATCCTGGGCAGGATGAAATTTCAGTGAAGATGAAGAAAGGAGTTGGAATTCGACGGAAGTGCTAACATGCCTGTATGATTAAATTGGAACTTTAAGGATGATTCTGCCTTGCTCTCTGATTGATTTCATGCATGGTATTTAGAACGCTGACAGCACGCCTCCTTCAGCAACCAAGAAAGAAATCTCTTAACTCCATTTTGCAGAATTAAGAGTACTTTTACTGGTTATGAAAAGATAGCAGCTAAGTAAAGCAAGGTCTGAGGCAGAAACGCGTGGAAGCACACATATCAAACATTTGCCCAACCCCTTCCCCCCAACAACCCTCACCCCATTGCCCAATCTGCAAATCCCTTAAGTGTCATGTGGGTGCATCTCCAAGAAGTATCATCAGATTGGAATGCAGGACGGTTGGCCTTGACCAACTCCAAACATCGGCCATCAGCAAGCACAGAAGATGGTGAGAACAAAACTCCTCTTTTAACTAACCTCCTGTACCAATTATTTCCCATCCCAAATAACCCCCCCCCCATTTCTATGGCAGCCGAACGCAAGTAGCGAATCAGAGGCTGACATCAAGACTGGGGGGACATGATGACATCTCCCAATATTTGGGGGGCTGCCACAAGGAAGAGGGGTTCAATCTATTCTCCAAAGCACCTGAAGGGAGGGCAAGAAGCAATGGATGGAAACTAAACAAGGAGAGAAGCAACCTAGAACTAAGGAGAAATCTCCTCACAATTAGAACAGTTAATCAGTGGAATGGCTTCCCTTCAGGAGTTGTGGGGGCTCCATCAATGGAGGCTTCTAAGAAGACATTGGACAGCCATTTGTCTGAAATGGTAGAGGGTCGTCCTGCTTGAGCAGTGGGTTGGACTAGAAGACCTCCATGGTCCCTTCCAAATCTGTTATTCTGTTATATAAACAGCTATTAGACCTCACTTTATATCATCAGAATACTAGTCCTCTTCTCAAACATCTGCAAGAAGGAATCCAACCTCAGAGAATGCCAAAAACCCAACAAGTACCAGTTATTTATTCTGTTTGGTCGAGACCCACACACAGGGGTGTCTGCAGCTAGCCACGTTTTAGTCAAAAATGTCAAGATGTGAGTCATGCTTCATGGCACAAGTTCTGTCCCTGATGCCCTGATGGGAGAAGTGGCCATGAAAGTGGAAAAGGGTTGTGCAATGTAGAGAAAGAAAGTCCTTGGCATAAATGGGCAAGCAGTATGGCCTAGGCAAAGAAAAGAAAAGGATCTATGCACAAAGAAGCAGTGGAAAAACTACACAAGGCAAACTATAGCCAAGCCAGTTTCCAGCCATCATGGCTGCCCTCCCTCCCCAAAGACACCTCAACTCTTCCCGCCAAAACCTGACAGACCCCGCTTCCTTTCTTTTATTGGCCCTTGGGGGTCAGGTGACTCTGGGTGGGCCTCTTCATGATTAGTTGGCTCTCCAGCTGACATCTGTCATGAATGAACCGCCTCCCTGAGCAGGTGATAGGCCCTTTTGCGCCTTCGTACCTCCCTTTGTGGCTGTCCTCAGGTTGTCCCAGCTGCCAATCAAACAGCAGTCACCAATCAAAGGGCTGTTGCTAGGCAGGAGGCGAGAAGGAGGGAAGACAAAATGGCTGTCTGAAGCTCTGCCGCCTCAGGCCTTGTGAGAAAATGGCCAAATAAACAGATCCGAAGCTCAGGAATTGAAGTGAAGATTACAACTAAAAGATGAGTAGCAGTGGCCAATCAAAGAGCTGTTGCTATGCAGGAGGGAAGAAGAGGTAAGACAAGATGGCTTTATCTGAGCAGCTAGGATGACCTCCATGCTCTGGGGGCCCTACTAGGAGTGCCTCTTCTTGGCATGGGCTCCCACCATCATTCTCCTCTCACCCTCCAGGAACAGGTTGAGGCAGCATGCAGGATTGGCGTTCCGTGAATTCTTCCACTATTAAATGGCTTGTGCCATTGTGGAGGCGGAATTGGACACACCACCATCTCGCCTCAGTACAAGTGCAGGCTGTGACCATTTCTGCAGGGCAGGAAGACAAATCCTCCTCCCCACCACCTCTTCCTCCCCTGGGAAGGCAACCCCCTCTCCTCTTTTTTCCGAAATACACCTAAAAACAGCACTCTGACAGCTCCCTTCGCCCGTTGCAGGAGGGCCCCTTGCCTAATATCTCTGGTCACTCCCCGTGGAAGCTTTGGGCATCATGATCCTGTTGGTAATAAAGTTCAGTAGGAAATATGGATTCCCCCCCCCCCTTTTATCAATCTTTGTATTTGCTGATTAAAAATGGCTTCCTCATCGTGATGCTATAATTTGCACTATCTACTACAATGTGGATTGTATATCTCCTTAAAGAATAGAATAGAATAGGAATAGGAATAGGAACAGGAACAGAATTTCTTATTGCCAAGTGGACTCACAAGGAATTTGTCTCCAGTGAATAAGCTCTCTAGAAACATACAATGTATATACTAACAGTTTACATACAAACATAAGCTCTCAGTGTACATGCAAACAACAAAGTGATGAATCGTAAGATATAACCAACAGAGTGATAGTCATAAAATACCAATAGGAATAGGTAATACTCCTATTGGTATTTTATGACTATCACTTTGTAATAAATAATAGGACAGATAAGAAGGACAATAGCAATTCAGCCCTACTACCTGGGTGGGTAAATATCCTCAGGCAGACAGTGCTGGGAGATAAATAGGACAAAAGTGATAATCGCTGTGGGTTTGCAATGTATAAATTGCTGGCGTTCGAAAAACAAGCAGGGCATCAGAAGGATCAAGCAAGGAAGCAAAAGGCAATATACAAAATTAATTTATTTCTAGTGGAAAGGAGGATATGACTGAGCCATTCCATCTTTCATTTTGGTAGACACGTAATGTCTACACGTTGGGCCAGGAAGTCATTTCCTTTAGCTCAAAAATGCCTATTGAAGACCTGGTCTTGGACATGGAAGCCGAAAGCTGAACTTTTCCAATCATGCATTTCTGTAATTCTGTTGGATATCAAAGGGCTTAAGCCTATTGTACCAATTCAGTTACAGCTTGCTGAAAGGGGCAGCGTTTTATATCTGCCACTTTTTATCTGGTTTCCTCTTACAAATGAAGCGTTTATTTAATGAGCATTCAACATTTGCCCAACAGCTTGGTGGTACCGAACAACGAGATAACATGATGGTACATTGATCTGTACTGTGATTAGTTACGGTGGACGACCAAAAGCTGAAAATCAAACAGAATATAATTAATCATTTAATCAATCAAGACAATTGGTCAGCAGTGGGAGAGTAATGTAAAGGGTAGGGATGTTCATGGGCCAAAAAAGTGACCACACGGACCTGATCAAAGGCCTACTCTTTCTACAATATCTCTGTGTGATATCCCTAAAGGGGGTAGGATTTTAATTGTGCAGTCATGGCTACCATTGTGACCTCTTGACCCCTACAGGATGCCCCTAGCAAAGGGACACAAAATGATAAGAAACCAGGAAATGGATGATTGAGATTCTCCATAGACACTCCAAAGGTCTTGGTTTGCTGTTCGTGATCTATACCATTAAAACAGTGTCCATTTCTGATCAGTGACACCGAGCATTGAAAAGGGTCCTCGGTGCTCACGCCCTGAAGTATGTTTCATCTATATTCTCCTTTCTCAATTCCACCTATCATGTTTTCAGCTTTATTTTCAATCCCTGGATCTGAAGATGAACCCAGTACAGGTAGCCCTCGACTTCTGACCACAGTTCTCAAATTTTATGTTGCTGTGTGAGAAATTTGTTAAGCGAGTTTTGCCCCATTTTACGGCTTTTCTTGTCACAGTTGTTAAGTGAATCCTTGCAGTTGTTAAGTTAGTAACACAATTGTTAAGTGAATCTGGCTTCCCCATTGACTTTGCTTGTCAGAAGATTACAAAAGAGGATCCCAGGACCCCGGGGACACTGCAACCATCAAAAACGAGTCAGGTGCCAAGCATCTGAATTTTGATCTTGTGATGATGCAACAGTTATCAGCATGAAAGATTATCATAAGTTACTTTTTCCTAGTGCCATTGTAACTTTGAATGGTTATTAAATGGACTGTTGTAAGTCAAGGACTACCTGTATTCCTTTTATCTATTAGAGCAGACTTCTTTATGGCCACCAAACCCAATTTGTTCACCTTTCTTATAGATTATTAATTAAAAAGCCTGAAAAATATTTCTGACCTCCTCATACACTGGTCTGTTTATTTTTATCTGTATGTATGCCTTTTCCTTCCAGATTGTGTTGCTTGTGTGAATGAATGTGTCTGTGTAGGTCTAATCAAGGCAGGTGCAACCTAGAAAGAGATTTCATTGGATTCTCTTTTCACACCTTACCTGATGAATAGATGGATGGAGGGATTGACTCTCAATACCTTAAATGGAATTTATTTCCAACACTGCTTTAGGTTGGAAAAAGAAAAAGTAACTGGGCCATTTGGAGAGATAAGATTGGATGAGGATTGGTGGATAAAGCCATTCTACAAGATTTAAGCATACGTCTTTGGTATATGTGGCAAAAAAAATGAATATAAAGTTCAAAACAGGATTGGTTGCCCTCGCAATGAAAATTTAATAATAATTATTGAAGGTTATATAGGCGATGCATGAAAGCTACTAAATCAAGAGGTATGCTTTATTTTTGGCAATATGAAGAATGCCCATTGGAAAAGGGAAGGAAGTGGAAGAAATGAGAATAGAAATGGAAATAGAAAAAGATGCTGCAAGAGAAAGAGTTAAACATCTTTGAAAAAGTATTATGATTGTAAGGAAAGAAGACCTGGAAGGTGCTTGGAATAAAATGGGGAAAAAAACCCAAATCATTGCAGCAGACAGTTACTGCCAGAACTAGTTGCACTGATGGGACAAATTAAAAAAGGATGCGTGGAGGAATGATGAAGTAAAAGAGACTGTGGATGAAGGAAACATGCATATGTGAGAATGACTGTGGCCAAAACAGGGAGGAGAGGGAGCTGTGCACATAGAGGCAGAGCCAGAAGAAGGAGTCAAATGAGGAATCAGTTTAGACTCTGGATGTAGTCCCAAGAGAACAAGGTCCAATCCCCTCTCCACACCCCATCCCCCAAAGGCTGTTGAAACATCTAACTTTACCCGGGTGCAAATTGTTAGTTGAGAAGATTCCTGTACATTAGTTTGAGCAATAAATTAATAAATTTGAACTCTTCGTATTTGAACCTGGTTCTCTCCCCCCACCACCCAGCACAAGAAAGTAATCAAAGAAAGAAAAGGTTTTAAAGGACAGAGAAAAGGTCAGTGTTGGAAGTTGAAAGATCGTCGAATGGGTTGAAAGGAATATTAAGAAAGCTGTGGTTGTATGGAGTAGGTGAGATCCTGAAAGAGAGAAATTACCATTTTAAGGAGCAGAAAGCAATGTATACAGTGGTGGATAGGCATGGTTATCTTCCTATTCCTTTCCTCTGCTTGGCTTGGTGTTGAATTTATTTGACAACTTCATCCTTTTGTCACATGACACATTAAATCCAATGTGTCCTTTTGGATAGTATCAAATCTTGGAGCTGCAAATTGTGCATTCCTGATAAGGATGAATGTGCACAGAGTTTTCAACGAAGTGTAAGTAGGTAAGTAAGTAAGTGTAAGTGTCAGACTTTCTATATGTGCCAATTTACAAAACATTTGGTGGACTTTTATCGACCCATACCCAGGTGGTTCCATTTTCATAATACCCGATCCAATAGTCAGAAGGATTGTTTGAGATTTGTCTTATTAGGAATGCCTAAAAACAACAACCACAAATACATTTCAAATACTTTTTGCAATTCCTTTCCTGGTTCATTAATTGCTCATTGAATAATAATAATAATAATAATAATAATAATAATAATAATAATAATAATAATAATAATAATAATAATAATAATAATTAATTAACATAACAATACTACTACTAATAATAATAATAATAATAATAATAATAATAATAATAATAATAATAATAATAATAATAATAATAACAACAATAATAATAAAAAATTAACATAACAATACTACTACTAATAATAATAATAAAGTCGGGTGGGGCCCGACTAGTAATCAATGCCAAATCCAACGAAACAACTGGCCGCTGATACAATTGTATAATAATAATAATAATAATAATAATAATAATAATAATAATAATAATAATAAATCGTGTGTTGTCCCGATTGTAATTGGAGCCCTTGGAGCAATACCTAAAGGGCTACCTCGCTATTTGGAAGTTTTAAATTTATCAGACTTGAACATTCTGATTCTACAAAAAACTACTTGGAATAACTTATATCCTCCAAAGTTACCTTAACAGTTCCTAGGTCCTTGGTTAGGACTCGAGCTGCTGAGCTACCAACCAGCCCCAAAGACTGTGAATCTCACCAAAGATTAACCACATCATAATAATAATAGATAAAATTACAAATCCAGTCTAAACATTTGGCTGACTATACGACCAACCATAATAATGACAATGAATCATGCCCCTCATCCATGCAGCAATGTTGGCAGACTCTACTTGCCAAGGAAAATAGGTGGGCAATATAGGTAACATCATAATAATAATAATAATAATAATAATAATAATAATAATAATAATAATAATAATAAATAAGGTTACTATCATAGACATCGCAATACCAGGTGATAGCAGGGTCGCTGAGAAGGAATATGAAAAAATCGCGAAATACCAGGACTTAAAAATCGAAATTCAACGATTATGGCACAAACCAGCAGTGGTAATTCCAGTGGTAATCGGCACACTGGGTGCTATTCTAAAAGCACCGGAATTACATTTAAAACAATGTCAAATCCGACAAAACAACTGGCCGCTGTGATACAATTGTATAATAATAATAATAATAATAATAATAATAATAATAATAATAATAACAACAACAACAACAACAACAACAACAACAACAACAACTCCGCCGTTGCCGGTCCCAAGCCCGGATGAGAAAGGAGGAGGGTTGGGGTCAGGTTGGCAACCTGGCCCCATAAAAAAACTCGCCAACCCATACAACATGGTGAAAGAAACGAATAAAATTCTATAGCGCATCGGTCGTCACGCGAGTTAACAAGGGCCGCAGCGGATGTTGAGGTCCCTGGGCATCCGTCGACAAGTGGGCTACAAGTGGACCAGCCAACAAAACGACAGAAATATAGTGCAGATGAAAATCGTGCCATAATGACCTGTTACTACAACTCAGAGCCAAAAAAAAGAGGCTATTTAAAGCGAATGTATGATTTATGGAAACAACAATATCCAGATTCAAATGTTAGTGAACACCGACTAGCAGATCAAAGGCGATTTATTATACGGAATAAAGTGTTTAGCGAAGTTGAACTTGAGGAAATTCAGGCAAATTGCAAAACAACAACATCACAAGAGGAAATAACTGATACTCATGACACAACTAAAGAAATCATAGGAGAACTCCCAGAGGAAGCTGCCGGAGGCGAAATAACAACACTACCACCAGAACTAGTTACCATTGAACCAACTGATGAACCAACTCAAAAACAAAATGAACTGAAGGACAAGATCATGGAGCATTTTCTGGCTAGGGAGGAAAGGCAACGTTTACCATCATTAAAAACTGTCCCTAAGAAAATTTTGGGTCCTATCATGAAAATGGTTAATGCAGTGCTTTCAACAATTGAATCGGGATCCATCTTGGAAACGAACCAGTTAATGTACAGTGCAGCTGTAATAGTTACTAATGAACTAGGCATTAAAATCAAAGCACCTAAGCACACAATGGAAAAAGCATCAAAGCCAAAGTGGAAAATCCGATTAGAACAAAAAGTCAAAAAATTAAGGGCAGATGCTAGCAACTTGAAGAACATGCGTGAGCAACGGCTTAAAAACAACAAAATTATAGATCAGCTAATCAGAAGGTATAGATTGGATACAAGAAACATCAATGAAGCTGTAGAGATTGTAAAACAGCAGATAACAGCAACAGCTAGGAAAATTGAAAGATATGAGGCACGAATCATCCAGTATAAACAAAATCAGCAATTTCGATCAGACCAACGGCGTTTTTATCAAAGTCTTAATGTGAATGGTGACACCAAAAGTCAAAAACCAGAAAAGCAGACCACAGCTGAATTCTGGAAAGAATTGTGGGAAAATGCAAAGGACTACAATAAGGAAGCAAAGTGGATACATGACTTTGAGGAAAGCATTGGTAATAAACAAATGCAAGTATTAGAAATAACAACTGAGATGGTCAAAAATCGAGTAAAAAAAGTAAAGAATTGGACATCACCTGGAAATGACCAATTACATGGTTTCTGGCTCAAATATCTGACCAGTTTACATGCAATGTTGGCCAGGCAACTGAATGAAATTTTACAAAATGGTCAAATTGATGAATGGTTGACAACTGGAAAAACATACTTGATTCAGAAAGATGCAACTAAAGGAACAATACCTGAAAACTACAGACCAATAACATGCTTGCCAACAACCTTTAAATTACTCACAGGCATTATTGCAGATGACATTATGGATTATTTGGAAACAAACAACATCTTGCCAGTAGAGCAAAAAGGCAACAAAAGAAGGAGCAGGGGCACAAAAGATCAGCTCCTAATTGATAAAATGGTATTAGAAAATTGTAAGAAAAGAAGAATGAACTTGAATATGGTCTGGATTGATTACAAAAAGGCATTTGACTCATTGCCACATAGTTGGATCATAAAATGCTTAGAAATAACTGGTATTAGCAAAAATATTACATCCTTTACTGAAAAGGCGATGAAACAATGGAGAACCGAGTTGGCAGTAGGGAATGAGAACTACGGAATGGTTAATATCAAGCGAGGAATTTTCCAGGGTGATTCACTTTCACCTCTTCTCTTCATCATCGCAATGATCCCACTATCAGTAATGTGTAAAATCAGTAAAATGAGGGGAGCTGAAGGGCACCCACTCTGCCAAATCTTATAAAATAGGCAGACATGATTGAGATGGGCAGCCCCAGAAATTGGCAGGCTCCCTGCCCTCAAAAGCTTGACAGGTGATTGAATTGCACCTGGAATCCAACCCACAACCATAGCAGCTCACGGAGCATTGGTGCCACTGGCTTTTCACTGATGGGGCAGCTGCATTTGGACCACCTGTGGCTTCCAAAAGGTTTTCAAGGGCAGCCCCCTATAGAGAGCACTGCAACAATCCCTTCTCAAGGGTGAAGAAAGTTAGCAGCCACCCCTCTTAGAAGAATGAAATATTTTAGGAAATATTAAAAAGGCAGAGGGTTGTATTTTCCCTAAAGGAGAAACGGGATTATAAAGACAGAAACTCATAGCCTCAGTTCTCTGCCAACTTTTAGAAATGCAGATTTGGTAATCCATTCAAGACAGGATGGAAAAACCCCAAGGAAGCCAGAATCTAGAATTAATGACATGAGTAATTAAAACCCCCAACTCATTGCCGGCCTTCGTGAGACAAACCCACTAAAATCAAATCACGAAATACATAAACCAGCCTCTGTCTAAATTACAAAAGGCGGTAGAACAAGCTGTATAAAAATCCATGGGCTCATCAAACCGTGTGGTTAGCTACCGAGAATCACATGTGCTTGGTGGTACTGCTTCACCATTAAGCCATCTGTCCAAGCAGCCGCCGTGCTTCCAGTGTCTTTGTCCCCACTTGGAACTGACCCCCGATGGACATTTCCTCCAACAATGGGGACCCTGGCCTGAGTGACTGTCTGGGGGTGGGGTTTTGATACAGGAACAGGTACAATTGGCAATCTGGATAAATGTTTCCCAAGACCCCGTTGGCCAAAGCTCTTCAAGTAACAGCTGTGTGCCCAAAATGACCCCCATTGCAAAGTGGCCTGGAAGGGGAACTGCAGCCCCATCCAAAAACCAGAGATGAAGACCCCCAAGAACCAAGAAGCCGAAATATCCTCAGTCTTGTTGGGAATGAGACCAATCTGTTCCATTTGTAAAGTTTGCATCTCTGAGGTTCAAAAAAAGAGCCTGCTTTTTCCTATTAAGAGCAGCGTTTACATAAAAAGAAGAAAAAGAGAAAAAAATTAGAAATAGGAGAATAGTGGAATAATACGATCCAGTGGAAAAAGAGATTGTTAACAAGGTAAGTATAGGTTTTAATTAGAATGTGTTGGAATAAATAATTATGTTATGTTGATGGTATGAAACTTGAAATTTGAAACTTGAAGTTTCATATTGTGGGAGAAAGGAGCTGACATTGTGACCACGCGACGTGGTCGATACTTTTGCTGCTAGACGGTCCATCTGGACCTAAACTGTCCCAAAGAGACGGTGACAGGGAAGAGTATGTCTTGCTGATCTCAGGGACATTGCAAAGTCCTGATTGATCCAAGAGAATCTCTTCTAGCTGGCGACAAAAAGTGCAGCCTCAAGCTGCTAAAGTCGGGACAGCTCTGCAACAGTAGGAAAGTGGAAAGAGAAAGTGGTGAGGAAATTTTATTTTTATAAAAGACTGCCCCCAAAAGATTGAAGTTTAATCAAATTGGTAAAGAAAAGGAAATAAGCAGCGGAATTAGCATAATTGGACAGCGTGTTATCTTTTTTTATTTTATTTTTTTCTATCGATGGAAGTTTTGTGAATATTTTTTTTATTTTTTTAAGTAAAAGTCTTGGATTTTCTCCTTCTATTTCTTTTTTTATCTATGGATTAAATTTTTTCCTTTACTTCTACAATATTGGTTGGGATGGATTTTTTCTTTTTATTTGGTTTCATTTAAGAACTTTATTTCTTCTAAGCCTGAAACATAAAGAAGATTTAAAAGGTATATAAAGAGGGTAGTAACCTGAGAGGGAAGAGAAGTTACACTGCCACTTGTAGGTTGGAGGTTGAGACCTGGAAACATTGCTTTTTCTTTTTTCTTTTTTCCCTTTGATCATTTTGACCTTGCACTTCAAAGACTTCAGCTTGTTTATAAGGAAGGGCATGGATTGTTTACGCAGGTGCCCTTTGGATGTTCGTTGCTAGCTGGAAAGAAGTGAAAACAAAGATTTGTTTTTAAACCAGAGTGGCTGTGTTTATTAATTGGAAGGATGACATGAATTCAAAAAGAAACCACAACATTGCAACAGATTATGTCTGGAATTCAAAGATTATTAGAAACAACAGAGAGAATTGAGAAGAGATTAGAAAATATTGAAAATATAAACTTTAATGTGGCAAAACCTGATGGAAAAATGGAAGATACTCAGCAAATAGAAGATATTCAGCAAATGGAAAAAGTGAAGGCTGGAGTCCTAAAAACCCAGGGGGGAAATGAACAAAGAGGCAAGATAACCATGGATATTGACAGTGAACTGAGTGTGATTGGAGATGGAAAGAGTGGAATAAGGAAAGGGAAGATGAAAAGGTGTTTTACTACAGATTTCAAGATATAGAAAAAGAAAAAAAGAGAAGAATGGATGGATTTAAGGAGAGAAACTTTGATCAAAACATTACTGATAACCAAAGATAAACTGATTAAGGAAGCTGATGGAGGATTTCGAGATTTTACAAGATATATAATAAGCAACAAGTTGTGAAGAGAAGTCCAAACAAATTTGATTAAGGAAATAACCAGAAGACCAATTCCACAAATGGCAAAAGAAATAGGGCTACACTATTACTGGAAAGACACAGGTTGAGATATGAAAATTAATAATAAAACACTAGTAAAATTTAGTTAAAATTAGAGCTTTATGTAAAAAATGTAGTGATAATGATAAAGTTAGGTAAATAATTGATAATGATAACAATGTACACGTACATATTGGCAGTGACGTGCGGTGAGGTTTATGGCTGGTGAGGCTGGTGACATCATCAAATTACCATCATGAAGGGAGGACTGTGACAATTTTCTCATTCTCTGTGTGTGTCTCTCTCTGTCGTCTGTCTGTTTGTCTCTGCCTCTCCCCCTCTCTCTCTGGGCAGCTCGACGTGATTAAGGCTGTTCTGCTCCTCCTTTGCGCTCCTTGCCCATGGGCATGTGCTGCCCTCTTCTCTCTGATAGAGCCCATCCGCGGGGGGAGGGATCCCCCTCGCGTTCCTCGTCTTCCCGGATGGGCTCTGGACCAGCGGAGCCGCTTCCTCCTTTTTAACCAGGCAGCTATCAGAGAGAAGAGGGCAGCGCGTGCCCGTGGGCTTCTGCAGCAGCCGAATCCTTGCCTCCTGTTCTTCGGCTGCTGCACAAGCACAAGGGCACGTGCTGCCTGGTGCTTGCTGAATCCGGCACGGCTTCACAGAAAGAACGCATGCAAGAACACACACACCCCTGAACATTTGAATTAAGGAGGTTGCAGGCTCCTTTGTACTCAGCTATGCGATCTCCTTTCATTCTCTGCTGCCCAAACAAGTGAATGAGGAAGAGGGAGAATGAAAGGAGATCATGGTGGGGGGGGGGAGCGAGACAAGCATTCCGGACAGAAAAGATGGATTTCTTCCCCACCCCAATTGGAAACGAGGCAGCTGTCAAAGCAAGGGGCCACCCTGCCGCCCCGTGCTTTGCTGGGCAAGTCTGGGGAGGTGCTTTGCTGGTGGCCAGGCCACGCCACGCAAGCTACTGCTGCCCTGCCACCCCGTGCTTTGCTGGGCAATCAAAATACCCCAGGATCACGGTGGCAGGGACAGCAGCTCCTTCCGCTGCACTGCGGAGAAGAGCCACAGGAAGGAGGGGAATGGGACCACGTATGCAGGAGGCAGCCCTTCATGTTGGCTCAGGAAGGAGGGGAATGGGACCACGCATGCAGGAGGCTTCTCAGCACCAGCCTCAGATCACCGCAGCCACGGTCCCCTTCATGTTGGCTCAGGAAGGAGGGGAATGGGACCACGTGTGCAGGGAAAGGGGACCGTGGCTTGCGCTGATCTGAGGCTGGCGCTGAGGAGCCTCCTGCACACGTGGTCCCATTCTCCTCCTTCCTGAGCCAACATGAAGGGCTACCTCCTGCATATGTGGCTCTTCTCCACAGCACAGTGGAAGGAGTTGCTGTCCCTGCCACTATGATCCTGGGGTATTTTGCTTGCATGCGCAAGAAAGAGATGAAAGAGAAAAGGGGAGAATTTTTTTTCTTTTCATGATGAGAACAGTGAGGCTCTGCCTCCCCTGCCTCCCCTGACGGCACATCACTGCATATTGGTTTGACAAGAAGAAATTTCGTATAAATTTTTAAAAGATGAAAAAGGGGAAAAAGTAAGTTAAACATAGTCAAACTATCGCTAAATAAATGACTGATAATAATGTAATAATTTGTATTGATATTGTTAGGAATGTAATCTAACAGTTAGGTTGGCAATATATAAACCATGATAGTAATACTGTATCTTTAATTACTGCTGTAAATGTGATTGGTTGCTGTTTCCTCAAGTGGCCATAAGATGGAGCCAGAATGACTGTTAGAGACTGATTGTTAGATACTGATTGTTAGATGCTGATTGTTGGATGATGGTTGTAGATGTGTCGTGTATTGATCAGCATGAATTACTGTGAGTTTTGCAACTATTAGCGATTTTTGTGTACTGAACTGTTTATATGATTCTGGACTGTGTTTGTTGGATCACCCCTTAACTGCGAACGTTGATGACTGACTGTCTTAACCATGTATGAATTGGACTCTGCATACCTCTATGTCTACAGAAGTACAACACTATCTGTTTTACAATTCAGTGTCTCCGTATGCTGGTTTATGTGTTTTTCTACACCACTCTCACTAGGCTTCTCTGCATGCACTCGTTTTTCTAATGGGGAGCTTACCTAACAGATATGATACAAGGGAAAATTGGATATAAATTGTATACAATGACTAAGAAAAGAGATTTAAAAATTTTGTTACAGCATTATGTTAAAAGTGTAGTGTTAATGGATAAAATTAGATAAAGGATAACAATGTATGTATGTATGTATGTATGTATGTATGTATGTGTGTGTGTATATATATATATATATATATATATATATATATATATATATATATATATATATATATATATATATATATATATATATATATATATATATATATATATATATATATATATATATATATGTTTTCGTAGATTTTCACGGGTGTAGGTATGCTGGTTTTGTTGTATTCGGGTCTTTTCCCGTGTAAGGTTGAGATTGTCTTTGCAACGTTTCGGCAGGATCTCACCTGCCATCTTCAAGCGTGGGCTCAAAATGTGGGCTTAAAATGGGAACGGAGCTGCCGTCTTTCTGTAAGTCTTGGTGGGAGGGGATGGGGTGCTGGTTTTTTTTTCAGTAAGTGGAATGATTGGTTGTGTGGTTGTATCATGATTGGTAGATTGGTGCTGATTGGTGCAGGCTGTGTGTGCATTGTTGTTTTGTATTATAACGGCTTGGGTGGTGGGTGGTGTTCGTTTGTTGGCTAGGGCTGGTTTCCAGATGTTTGGTAGGCGGGAGGTATCATCACCTTTGTTCATGCTGTGGGGGTGTTTCTCTATTTCGATGGCTTCCATGATTATTCTTTTGTGGAGGTGTTCTGTTTTGGAGATTAACCTGGCTCCTTCAAAGTTGATTTCATGTCCTGTAGCTTTAAGGTGCTGGAAAAGGGAAGAAGTTTTTTTCTTTTTTTTCTTACTGCGTTCTTGTGTTCTGTGATGCGTGCATTTATCCTCCTGTTTGTTTGTCCTATGTAATTACACAAACTCACAAATGTATTAATCTCTAATGGATTCCAAAGAAAAACAATCACCAACCTAATCCAAAAGGAGACTCCGCAAAAAAACCAAGACACAGAACAGGAAAATGGCATCGCCCTCCTCCCTTACATCAAAGGCACCACAGATAAAATCAGCAAAATTCTCCACAAGCACAATATCAGGACAGCTTTCACCACTGACCAAAAAATAGCCAACATCTTAAGAAACCCCAAAGACAAAATCCAGCTAGAAAACCAAGGAGTTTACAAAATACCATGCAAAATCTGCCCAGCAATATACATACGACAAACAAACAGGAGGATAAATGCACGCATCACAGAACACAAGAACTTGACTTGACTGGCACCGCATGATAAGATGAGGGTCCGGCAGACAAACATAACCAGCATTTCTGGCCCAGGGCAGGGTCAAACTCATTGATTAAGCTTTGTCCTATTTCCAACACTCTTAACATGTAATCCCTTTGTCTTAACTGTTTCAGGGGTCTGTTTTCCCTAGGCTTTGCCCTTTGTCTTACAGGGTTTGTCAAATAGCTGGCTGGAAGTGTTGAAATTGGCTTGCGGTTTCATCCCCAAGCATAAATAATGTGCCGCTGACGGGAGCGGACCAGTTCCCCACCCTATAATGGGTTTTTTTCTTGTTCTCCGGGATTTTGACATCCTCGGATCCTTCTTCAAGAGCTAAGGGCATTTCTTGGGTATTTTCGCAATGTGGGGAGTTAATAGTCAGGACGTTATCACTTAGCATGCCTTTTGCCAACAACAGCCAAAGCCACAAACAACTCATAATTATCCCTTACACAAGATTTTCCTTTTACACAGTTCCTCTTTTGCCTATAGATTCACCACATAAGGGAGAGAGTTAGGATTATATATGGTTTGGAGGGTTACAGCATTGGCTTCTGGTTTACCACAAGACCAAATCTTATTTGCTAGAAACACACAACAAATTATAATAAGGATAATCAAACTTACAAAAGTAAAGGCTATAGTGGCTACAGATATAAAAGCTTGCACCGCCATATCCTGACAGGTGCTCAATTTCTCTAATTCATCTTGCAACTGATAAGTTGGAACGTTGTTTTCCTTCCTTCAATTCTTCAGCCATACGTCGAGAAAACAGCTTCAGATTTGTGGTTTCAGTAGGGCTTCTTCTGCCCCGTAAGATCTACTTGTTGCCGGTAGGGAAGCTTATAAGAGGCGTTTCTTTAAGCGTATTACTAAGGGACGGGATTCGTCCGAGTCAGCCTCCCAGTATTCTTCGGCGGCTGGTTTGATGCGGGTCCAATGATTCCAAAACTTTTACTGCAAGTGGAGAACACATAACTACAGTATACGGGCTCTTCCATATAGGTTTTAAGTTCTCCCCCTTCCAGTGTTTTACCCACACCCTGTCCCCCACATGAATATTATGACTGGAATTTATTAAAAATGGTGGGGTAAGGGAGACACAATATTTTTGGATTTTTTGTATTTGCTTATTTAATTCTCCCACCATTTGATTCACCCATGAGGCCCCCAGCTGTCCCAGGTCCACTACGTGATTTTTCAAATTAGAACTTCTTACCGGTAGCCATCCAAACATCATTTCAAAAGGGGAAAATTTAAGTCCTTTTCGGGGAGTACATCCTACAGACCAAAGGATTCAACTAATGAATCCATGGGGTAATACCCTTTAGGTTGGCTCCCAGGGGGAAGTCTAGGTCCTTGCCTTGGATTAAGTTGGGCACACGTGTTACATCTTTCGCTGGCATGAGCACATAGAGAGTGAAGGCGATCAATGTACGCTATACGTTGAAGCGCCTTAGCTACTGCAGTTTCCCCATGTGCGTTGTTGAATGGGACTCCTTCACCACTTGCCAGGCAATATTAGCGGGTACAAAGATTCTTCCGTCTGGAAGTACATACCATTCTCCCTTCTTTAGTCCTTTCAAGTCTACAGTCGCTTGGAGTCTCTCCGCCCTGGAATATCTAGGGCTGAGTTCTTTTGGCATTTCTAGAGCTACGTAAACTGATATGTCAGGTCAGCCCTGATTGTCTCTGGTAGCTGCTAGTCTCGCTTCTTTATCAGCCGCCCTATTCCCTCTGGCTATTTCATCTTGCCCCTTCTGATGGCCTTTACAATGCATAACAGAGACTTTCTTTGGCAGTTTTACTGCAGCTATTAGCCTTTCAATTAGGAAGGGGTGTTTGATTTCCTTCCCTGAGGCCGTTAAAAGACCACTTTCTCTGTAGACAGCTGCATGAACATGCAAAGTGAGAAAGGCGTATTTACAGTCAGTCCATATATTTACTCTTTCATCCTTTGTTCTTTCTAATGCACGGATTAAAGCCCACAATTCTGCCCCTTGGGCACTGGCGCCTTTTGGGAGAGGTCAAGAGAGACTATCGCATAGCCAGCGAAATTCTACTCTACCTATCCCAATAAACCCTAACTCATGTTGACATATATGTGTCTAAACTGTCTTGTTCCTGTGTTTTTTTCTCTACGTTTTTTCTTCCAGGGATGATCTCCTTTCCTGACGGAGGGCCGGGTATCAGCCTCTGCTTTGCTGCTTGCTTTTGGCTGCCATTGAAACGGGGAGCGGGGGGATGACATGGTATTTGGGAGGGGAAGCTTCAGCACAGGAATGAATGAAGACGGGAGTGGTTTTCTCACCATCTACTGCGCATGCTGCAGATAGTGGAATTGCCGCCAAGGCCAACTGTCTGGCATACCAACCTGATGATGTTTTTTGAAGCGAGTTGGGTCACATATTGATATCTATGATTACGCGCACTTTTGCCTCAGTTCTTGCTTAATGTCAGGGCAGCCTCCATCAATAACCAAGAAATATGTGACCCAACTCCCTCCCCCTGGTAACCCCATCCCACAGTCCACAGATTTTAAGAGGCTGCTATGGAATACCAGGTGTACCTTTAATTGCACTGTGACCGGATTGATAATTTTCACTGTGGGGAATGGCCCCATGAATTTGGACCTCAGATTCTTGCTGGGCAGTTTTAACCTCAAATACTTTGTGGAGAGGTAGACCTTTCTCCCCAGTTGGAACTGCTGTTGCGGGGCTCGGTGTTTGCCTGGTTCTAATAGGTCTGCGCTGCTTTAGCTAGCACTTTCTTGACGTTTTCCCATGCTGCTTCAGCACTGACAGTCATCCTGTCAAGCTGACTGAGGAGGGGGTATCCCTTGGACTGCTGATAGTTCATGTAACACCTCAGGTACTGTTCTACCATGGCATTCAGTCTCACTGCCCCTCCATTGGTGCTCAGGTGAAAGGCCGAGCTAAGGCTCTGGGATGACCCAATGGACCGCAGGAACTCCCTCCAAAACCTAGCCGTGAACTGGACCCCTCTGTCTGAGATGATCCTGCATGGCACTCCATGCAGGCAGTAGATTTGCTTCAGGAGTAGTTTGTCTAGCTGGTGGGCTGAGGGTAGTCCACTGCAGGGTATGAAGTGTGATTGCTTGGAGAACAAGTCTATCACCATCCAGATCACTGTGTTCCCCCCACTCTTTGGCAACTCCACTATAAAGTCCATTGCAATTTCCTCCCATGGCCTTGTTGCCTCTGCCACTTGGGGTGGGGTGGGGTGGGTGTTTTCCTGGTTGTTTTTTCATCATGGTGCAGATGGTACCACTTCTCACGTAACTGTTTATGTCTTTCTGTGCTGAGTGGAAAGTCTTTAGGAACCCAAAATGGCCCACTGATTTGACTTCGTGGCTCCTCTGGAGGATTAAGGTGCTTAGGATTCTGGGATGTAGAGTTTTGTCCGCTTCCACGCTAGGTCCTCCCTTTTTGTCAAGATGGCTTGGTTGTTATGGAACCAGGGGTCTGCTAGCAGTTTGGTTTTGAGTTTCATGGTTAGATCGCTTGCGGGTCAGTTTTGCCTTTCACGGCATTGTTGTCTGCTGGTCACTTGGGCGGCTATTTGGGTAGGGGGGATGATGGTGACTACTACTACTACTACTACTACTACTACTACTACTACTGTTTGCCTTTGAACTGGGGCATGTTGGAGAGAGCATCAGCTAGGAAGTTCCTCCCCCCGGGATATGTTTTAGCATGAAGTCAAACCGGTCCGCCCTCTGCCATGGAAGCCTGAGTTTCTCTCCACACACCCTAGGGGTCAGGGAGCGACTGGAGAGTTCAGGGCTCTTGGTCATTTTGATTAGTTTTGAGAGAGTTAGGTTGCTGTCAAGGTTCCGACCAATGCCCTAATTAAATCATGAGCATCGAGCCACGTTTCAAAGGAAATCCAGTTATTTATTAAGGGCTTCATGTTGGCACGTTCCAAGTGAAGCCAATTCTGACCTCACTTAATTCACGTCCCGGCTCTGACCCTGTTTCCCCCTCCCCCCAAGTTGTGTCATCAGTTGCATTCACCAACAAAGCAATTTCTTGGGTTGTGCTTGACTGAAGTGCGATTCCCTTGCTGCAGGTGCGAGGCTCGGTTCCCAATCCCTCTTCCTATTGCTATTCAAGAGCAGGTCAGGAATACTTTGCAAGTTGACACTTCCTGAAGAGGGAGGACCCATAACATTCCCTGTGTTCTGACCAGTGGTAAAATTCAAACTTTTTTACTACTGGTTCTGTGGGCAGAGCTTGGTGGGCGGGGCAGGAGAAAGATACTGCAAAATCCCCTTCCATCCACACACCTGGGGGAAGGGTATTGCAAACATCCTATTTATTTCCTATGGGAGGGGCCATTCAGCGTCCACTTGTGCCTTTACTTCCAAGTCGACCCCTGTTCCTTAGTTGTTCCCTTCTCCTGACAGCTCTGTGCATGCACATATCTGGAACAGGCTCCAGCTGTTCTTCTACCCCACATCTCCGACTCTGAAGGCAGCTGATAAATGTCGCCCCTCCTCTCTCTGCATCTGATGCAGAGCACCCACAGAGCCTTCCCCAGACTCCAGGACTGGCCCAGATTCCTCCCCAACCTCCTCACTGTCCAAGCAGAGCTGACGGCTGGCAGGCCACAACACCCTGCCTCCCTGCTCTGGTGGGTCAGGTGGACATAACTGGGAAAAGACAGTCCTTCAAATAACCTGATCTCAGGCCATGTAGTGTTTTAAAGTTGACAACCAACATCTTGAATTGTACCCGGAAGCAAATTGGCAACCAATACAGTCCCTGCAACAGAAGTAACATGTGTGCAAATCTAGACTTGCTAAAAACCATGTTGGCCAATGTATTCTGAACCAATCTGGATACCTTTCAAGGGCAGCCCCATGTGGTGGGCCTTGCAGTAATCAGAATGGAGGCTACCTGTGTTATGGGTGGCTGTCAGCCAGGCTTGTTGGTCCAAGAAAGGGTGACTGACGTACAGCCTGTAATTGCTTAAAGCACAGGTTTCTAAACTTGGCAACTTTAAGACTTGTGGATTTCAACTCCCAGAATTCTTCAGCCAGCATAGCTGGGAGTTGAAGACCACAAGTCTTAAAGTTGCCAAGTTTGAAGACCTCTGGCTTAAAGGATTCAGGTTCTATGTACTTCAGAGCAGTGGAGAAATCTATTTTTTTTCCTACTGGTTCTGTGGGTATGGCTTGGTGAGGGCCATGTGACTGGGTGGGCCCGACCTGAAGTCATGTGACTGGGGGGTCAAAATACAGAAACTCACTTTAACAATATCCTGCTGGAGCAGGGGGTTGGACTAGATGACCTCCAGGTCAATTCCAGCCCTGGATATCCTCTGAGCCTAGTACCAGGTTTGTGGTCCTTCCTTCCTCTCCTTTTTCTCTCTTTCCCTCCCTCCCTCTTTTTCTTTCTTTCTTTCTTTCTTTCTTTCTTCTTTCTTTCTTCTTTCTTTCTTTCTTTCTTTCTTTCTGTCTGTCTTTCTTTTGTTCGTTCTTTCTTTCATAGCAACCCCCTCCCCCCAGTTTTTGGCTTCAGGGAAGCCTCCTGGGAGCAAAAACAGACCCCAGAGGCTAAAAAAAAATGTAAAAGAAAATTTCCTACCTTTGCACAGCACAGCTGATTGTCAGAACTTTTTTTTGTTTTACTTTGTTAAGCATTTTTTTACTGCGGTTTCAGGCGAATGGCAGCAGGTTTTTTTATTACCGGTTCAAGATGATAAGAACAAGTAGGAAGATGGCAGAGAAAAGGAAGTTGGCAAGATTTGGTTCCCACAATGCATTTATTAACACCAATGCATTCTGGGATTGGAGATTCCACCGTCTTGAATTAGTTAACCATCCACCTGCGCTCTGGCGCCATCTTACAACAAAAGAACCTCGCCTCATTGCAAGGAGCATCGTGCCAACAGGACTTAACGACGCAGGGCGGTATGGCAACAATACAGGTTTCCCTGTTTCCACCATCAGGCTGACCGTGAGCCCAGAAGCTGAAAAAAGAGCAATACTCATCAGTCCTCATCTAGCTCTAGACAGAGATAGATCTAGAGAAGTAAATACAGAGCTAGATCCAGGTTTAGATTTGCTCTAGATGTAGATATATTTTAAAAGTTCAATAAAGATCCTCCTGCCATCAAATCACAGTCACAATGGGTGATTGTTAGATTAAGGTTTTCTGCCCGTATGAAATAGAAAACTTGTTAATGGCAAATTCACAGCAGGGCGTTGGGGGCAGTGGATACTTGAAATTCAACAGGAGGTCCATAGGGACTTCTAGTGGTCAAGGGTAAGGGGAGATGTTAGGGGCTATATTTCACCTTGTCAGATCTGCAGCAGAAGTTGATCTAATAAAAGAGAATCTTTGTACTCAGGGTTGAAATGGTGCTCTCTGAGCTTGATTGTTTTCTTGCAGGCATTTCATTACCCATCTAGCTAACATCATCAGGGCTAATGTCATCACTGATGGTGTTACCTAGTTTGGGTAACGAAACTGTTAGATTCGGGCAAGGAGAGGAGAGACTCCAGACGAACGTGACAACAGCTCTTTATTTAGTCAAGTAGATCCGATCCAACTGAACTACAGGGTCGTGCAGCTCCCCTTTTATGGGGAGCTGGCAGACCTCCCGACCAATCAGAGTAATCCTTTGTTCCCACCTAAACGGCGGACCTGAATGAAGACTACAGCAGTTTATGCAAATATCTAACACCCCTCCCCTCCTAGTAGGAGCGTTCCAGTTCGTTATATAATCCTGTAAGTATGCGGGCTTTTGCTTCGTTCTGGTAGACCTGCATAATTTGGGTTGAGCCGGTTCCTGTACTTGGTCGGAGGAGCCTTTTTGTTCCGCTGCTCTGGTTGGAGTTCGTTGAGCCCGTTCATTCAGGGCGCACTCCGCAACGCCACAGTAGGTGCTAGCTCTTCATTTGGTGACCTAAGATTGGAGTGGGTTAGGCGACCCCGGAGTTGGTCAATGTGCCTCCTCCAGTTCCTACCGTCCTCCAACTCTAACAGATAAAAGCGAGGTCCGGTGATGCCTATTACCTTGGCAGGAATCCATAGAGTTCCCCCTGCATAGTTGTGGGCGTATACTGAATCCCCTATGCTAAAATTCCGAATTTTGCTTGTGGAGTCTGGGGGTGATGTGGCAGAGTAGTTTGGGTGTAGCCGGTCTAGGTGGGACCGCAACCGGCGACCCATGAGAAGCTCGGCGGGGCTCCTCCCCGTGGTGGCGCTAGGCGTAATGTGTTGAATCAAAAGGTAGTGATCAACCCGTGTTTGCCAATCACCCGGGCCCATCCTAGCGAGGGCCTCTTTTGCGGATCACACCATTCTTTCCGCCTGGCCATTGGATGCCGGATGGAATGGCGCGACCAGGGCATGCCGAATTCCCTGGCTGGCTAAGTAGGTCTCGAACTGCATGGCCGTGAATTGGGGCCCGTTATCAGAGACCAGAACATCGTGCAGGCCGCGAGTGGAGAAAAGTCTCCGTTGTACCTTGATGACCGCCTCTGCCGTGGTAGAGGTCATCAGGACTACTTCTAGCAATTTCGAATATGCATCCACAACTATTAAGAACGTTTGGCCTTGAACTGGTCCTGCAAAATCTATGTGTACCCTTGACCAGGGTGCTTGCGGTTGCTCCCACTCCTTAGCGGCCGCCTCTGGGGGAGCTGGTCTGGATTCCTGACAAGGATTGCACGTGGCCACCCATTCCTCTATTTCCCTGTCCATGTTAGGCCACCAGACGTAACTCCTCGCCAATGCTTTCATCCTTACGATACCCGGATGCCCCACATGTAAAGCCTCTAATACATTTTTTCGTAGTTTGTTTGGTACAACCACTCGATCCCCCCACAATAAATAACCTTTCAATACCGACAGTTCATCGCGCTTAGCCCAAAACTGTTTAAACTCGGGCCCCAAAAGTCCTTTGGGCCACCCCCTCCATACCCATGTTAGCACTTGTTTGATTAACGAGTCCTTAGCTGAAAAACGGGCAACATCGGCAGAGGAGACCGGTCCCGTGTCCAAGCAGTCAATCAAAAGGATTGATGTCTCCGGAGTGGGGTCGGCCAACAGATTCGGCAATGGGCAATGGCTCAATGTGTCCGCGTGCCCCAACGTGGAACCCGGTCGGTGTACCAGTTTGTAGGAGTATGCAGCCAAGAAAACAGTCCACCTGGTCATTCGCGGGGAGAGAGATACTGGTGTGGGTCGGTTTCCCGCCAGCAGGCCCAGCAACGGCTTGTGGTCTGTCATGAGTTCGAAGTCGTGGCCGTAGAGGTACTCATGGAAATGCTTGACTCCCGCTACAGCAGCCAATGCCTCCCTGTCCAATTGGCTATAATTCCGTTCCGCAGAAGACAAGGTTCGTGAGTAGAATGCGATGGGAGCTTCGTGTCCATTTGGCATTCTGTGGCTGAGCACTGCGCCGATGCCGAAAGGTGAAGCGTCGCAAGTTAACACCAGAGGTAGGGTCTGGCTGTACTGGACCAGCAGAGAATCGGTTGTGAGCAGGCGCATGACTGCAGCGAAAGCAGCCACCTCGGGTCGTTCCCAGGTCCATTTTGCGTTCTTCGTTAGAAGTCGGTGCAAGGGTTCAGCAACGGTAGCTTTCTGTCTGAGAAAGACGCTGTAGAAGTTAAGAAGTCCGAGGAAGGCCTGCAACTCGGTCTGATTTCGAGGTGTGTGGGCGTCCTGAATAGCTTTAATTTTTTTGGATGTCGGGTGGATTCCCGATCCATCGATCATGTAGCCCAGGAATTCTACGCTGGGCACATTTATTTGGCATTTCTCCTTTTTTAGACGGAGACCCTTTTCACGAATTCTGGCCAAAACGGTCCTAACACGTTTTAAAAGTTGTGCCTCATTTGCAGCAGATACTAAGATGTCGTCGAAATAGGGGACGACTCCTGGTATTCCCTGCCCGTTCCATGACGCTCTGGAACAGCCCAGGGGCAATACTCACACCGAATTGTAGGCGGTTGCATTTGAATGCACCCCTATGCGTCACTATAGTCTGGGCCTCAGCCATGGCGCTATCTACAGGCAACTGTTGGTAAGCCTGTGCCATGTCTAACTTTGCAAAAAATTTTCCTGGCCCCAATGAGTGTAATAGATGTTGTACTACGGGCACAGGGTACACACTCTGCTGTAGAGCGACATTAATTGTACATTTATAGTCCGCGCAGATGCGGACTGACCCGTCTGGCTTGAATGGGGTCACTATTGGCATTTCCCAACGAGCATGGTCGACTGGTTCTAGGATCCCTTGGTCGACCAGCTTGTCGATTTCCTTATCAATTTTTGGCCGGAGGGCAAAAGGCACTCTCCTGGGTTTCAGTCTGATAGGCGCCACGTTTGGGTCTAAATTAAAAGAGATTGGCGTCCCCACGTACTTACCAAGGCCGGGGCTGAACACGTCCTCGAACTCCTTAAAAATCTCCTCGGCGCTGCTGTTTTCTACGGCGTTGATGCCCGTGACTTCCAGACCCAGGGCTTCGAACCAGTCCAGTCCCAGGAGGCTTTGCAATGGTGTGCTGGCCACGGTTACGGGCAGTTGGGCTGTGATGTTCTTGAACTGGACCCGGAATGTGCCTTGACCCACGAAGGGGACCCTGTTCCCCTGGAAGTCGCATAGCAAGATGTCTGGCTTTCGCAGCTGGCGCTTCTTGAGACTGGGGATCACCTTCTTCATGGTCGACCACGAAATGATCGTCAGCGATGAACCCGTGTCGACTTCTAGCTCACATGGAGCATCCTCAAGGAAGACAGTGAGTTTCAGCTTTTTGGGTCGCTTAGTGCGGACCTGCCCTATCGTTGTGAGATAGGTTCTCAGTGGTTCTCTCTGGGAATACTCTCTCTCGGCTGACTCCCTTGGTTCTCTTTCTGGGCGCCCTTTGTTTTTTCGCCAAGCCCCTGGGGTGGGTTTCTGTTGGTGGTAAGATGGCGGTTGCCATGTTGTGGCAGGGACTTCGCTCCGGCACACCTTAGCAATCTGCCCCATTTTGTCACAACGCTGGCAAACAGCGTCCCGGAATCTACAGGTAGACCGGGGATGTTTTCCTCCGCAACTCGCGCAGGGCGGCAAACGGGATTCGAATTTCCGCGCCGGTTTTGTGCGGCTGCTGCGCATGCAGTGGCTTTCTTCGCTCTCGCTATCCTCGGCCTCCTGGTCGGTGGCCTCGTGATTCACACGTGTCTGTCTACTCCCGGATTGGGGAGCGTTGTGCTGGCGTTGTAACGTTTCCGTTGATCTGTCTGCCGATTCCGATGCTCTTGCCTCATCGAGTGCGATCTGCAACCTTAAGTTGGATCTTGCCAACAAACGTTTCTGTAGGGAAATGTCCCGCACTCCGCATATGAGGCGATCCAGGATGTGCTCGTCCAGATTTCTGAATTCGCAATACGTTGCTGCCTTCCAAAGTGCTGCGATGTATTGGTTGATGGTTTCGTCCGCCTTCTGATTCCTCATGTAGAATTTGTGGCGGCGAATGTGGCGGGAAGTCTTGGGTGCGTAGTGTGTCTGCAGCGTCTCTTGTAAAGCCATCCATGTTACTGCCTGGATGGGGGTTGGTTCTGATAAATCTCTGGCCGTCTCGAAAACCTCTCGATCACAGTAACCCAGGAACATATTCTTTTTCCGGGAGTCCGGTACTGAGATCGTTTGCCTCGAGGAAGCATTTGAACCTCAGAATATATGATTCCCAATGTTCGACCACTGCGTTGTACGGGGTTGGCGGAGCGTGCATAGTCATCTTGTCCTGCGATTTGAATTTGCCGCGCTGGAATGGCTGCCAAATTCCCCAGGCTGCATCACTTGCTGGAACGTCTGTTTGTAGTTCTTCGTCCTATCTTCCTCTCGATCCCACCTTCGTCGCCAGTGTTAGATTCGGGCAAGGAGAGGACAGACTCCAGATGAACGTGACAACAGCTCTTTATTTAGTCAAGTAGATCTGATCCAACTACAGGGTCGTGCAGCTCCCATTTTATGGGGAGCTGGCAGACCTCCCGACCAATCAGAGTAATCCTTTGTTCCCGCCTAAACGGCAGACCTGAGTGAAGACTACAGCAGTTTATGCAAATATCTAACAGAAACGGCTGCAGGAAAACAGCCAAGCTCAGAGAGCACCAAGGACCCTTCAGAAGAGGATCTGTTCCCAGAAAGCACATGACCTGCTGCAGCCTCTGGAAACCACTTCAGGACGAGGGCCCCTCTACACTGGACTTCCTTCCCAATCTTCCCAGGGCAGGGAAATGTCAGCCTCTGGTTACTGGTGGGTTTATTTACCAAATCGGCCTTGCAAAGGCTTAGCTCAGGAAAGAGCCCAGTTCTTTGCAAAGGGTCAGCCAATCATGTCCCATTGAACCCAGGCTAGACTTTTCTGGGTGGGCCGTGGCTGATGGATCTGAGCTTCTGTCAGCAGACTCCCCTCCTTTTTTCAGCCCCATAATGATTTCCTTGTCTCCAGCAAGAGCCCCTTTGCGAGAGTGCTGAAGGTGCTGGCCTAGAAACCAGGAGATGGTGAGTTCTCGTCCTGTCTTAGCCATGAAAGCCTGTTGGCTGACTGGGCCAGTCCCTCTCTTCCAATCCAGCCCACCTCGCAGGGTTGTTGTGGAGAAAATAGGAAACAATACTAGGTACGTCTGCCACCTTGAGTTATTTATAGAAGTAATAAAGGTGGGATAAAAACCAAATAAATCAACTTGGATTCTGTTCCTCAACCGCCCTGATTCTGAAATGGCCCTTGGGTGCTTCTGATTCTGCTGATTGATGTGGTTTCTTAGACTCCCTTCCTTTCTGTGACCATCACTTGGGACTGCGCTTTGCACTGCACTGACAATTGTGGTTAGCAGCTCTCCTGCTACGTAAATTCCTGTTGCTTGGTTTGGGGAATCCCTCAAGCTGACCTCCACCGTTGCCACTCACTTATCATGACGTGTAAATCCAACAACGGGTCTGCCAGGACTGAGCCAGGCTTTGCGGGGAGGGTGGTAGGCATGAAACCCGGATGCACAGCTTGTCACATAATTAGATTTTGTTTCAAAACTTACTTTTCTTTTGTAGCGAATCCATTTATCCACAACAGTCCATTGGAAGCAGAACTGTTCTTCTGGAGTCCTTGCCAAAAGTCACGATTATATTTAGTTGCCATGTCATCTATAAAGCCCTTGAGGAGGGAAAATTAGATGTAAATAGATGATGGATGGAAGGAAGGAAAGAAGGAAGGAGTTAGAAGGGGAAGACAAAAGAAAAGGGGGAGCAGGGGGGAAAGAGAGGGAGTTTATTGGAAATTGAAAGGCTTGTTTTAAAAGAATTTTATTGTTTTTTTAAAACTTTTTTGGGGGAAAAGCATAGGTGGATATACAAAAAGTTTTTTTGGCAGCTCCATCATGCTAGAGGTAGGAATCTCTCCAATTCTCACAACTTTTTACAGAAAAAACAACAACAAAAGATTGTTGTTGCAGAAACAGCATCTTATTATACATTGTATGAACCATGTGTTCAATCATCTCTTTTGCCACTTTCTAATATATCAACAATTAGAATGATATTCCAGATATATTTATTTTTGTGACCTGAGTCTTTCCATTATTGTTCCCTCCCCCCTGTCCCCAGGCGGAGCCGCAACCCCTCCCTCCTTCATGTCTTGTGTTTTGTCGCCTTTTTCACTACTTCTTATGTTTCCGTCCTCTAGGAGGGCACTAGGTTTTTTTAATGAAGGCCTCTGCCTCCACAACTGTGTTAATTCTAATTCTGTTTCCCTCCCAGAAGATCAGCATTCCTGAAATTGAAAGGCTTAAGGGAGGAACATATGTGGCCCGTGATTCATTCAGAGACCCAATTAAGGACTGACTGAGCCTCTCCCCTTCCCAACCTTCAGGGGCTTTGACCATCTAGGGCAGGGGTGTCAAACTGGATTTATTCTAGTGCCGGATCAGTATTGTAGTTCTCCTTTGTGGGCCAGTGAGGGCGGGGAGACAGGACAGATGCCTCCTGCAGCATCCTGCTGGCCAAAACGGGGTGCAAGGGAGCCACACGCTCCCCTCCCCCGGTCCTGTTTTCGGCCTGAATGGCCTCCTGCAGCACTTTACCAGTCAAAATGGGCCAAAAATGGGCCACACAGCTCGTTTTCAGCCTCCCCAGTCTCCAGCAGCACTCTGCTGGTTTAAAACGCAGCCCATTTTAGCCAGCGTAGGCACCCCGTGCCGGTCCTTTAATATTTCCAGGCTGCCCTCTCAGGCCGAATATAAGCAACCCGCAGGCCAGATCTGGCCCCGGACCTTGAGTTTGACAATCCTGATATATGGGATAAAGCAACAGTCATTTTGTGGAAAGTACTTTGGTGGAACAAATACTTTCTGTGTTTTCAGATTACAAGGATTAAAAAATAACAGAATAACAGAGTTGGAAGGGACCTTGGAGGTTTTCCAGTCTAATCCCCTGCTTAGGCAGGAAAGCCTAACATTACAGACAAATGTTGTCCAATCCTTTTTAAAACGTTCAATGTAGGAGCACCTTCAAGTTCTGGAGGAAAGTTGTTCCACTGATTAATTGTTCTGCCGGGAAATTCCTCCTCAGTTCCAGGTTGCTTCTCTCCTTGATTACTTTCCACCCATTGCTTCTTGTTCTACCCTCAGGTGCCTTGGAAAATAGCTTGACTCCCTCTTCTTTGTGGCAGCCCCTGAGACATTGGAAGACTGCTATCATGTCTCTCCTAGTCCTTCTCTTCATTAGACCAGACTTACCCAATTCCTGCAACCGTCCTTTATATGTTTTAGCTTTCAGCCCTCTAATCCTCTTTGTTGCTGTTCTCTGCACTCTTTCCAGAGTCTCCACATCTTTTTTTATATTGTGTTAATCAAAACTGGATGCAGTATTTGATATAGCCTTACAAAGATATTATAAAGTGGTATTAACACTTCAGGTGATCTTGATTCCTGCCCTCTGTTAATGCCACCTAGAACTGCGTTGGCACCGGTGGTCTGCGAGAAACGTTTGGTGATCCATGGCGCACCCAGGTGGAGGAGCCCTAGAGGGAGGTACGTGCAACTTGCAACTTTGTAGGAGGTGCAATGTGCAAGGAGTAGTGCAGCCCTTGCTGGCCGGAACAAGGAAATTGTGCTGTTACGGCAAGAGGGGGTGGTGTTTGCAGCAGAAGTGGGCCAAAGCAACAGGTGTTGACAATCTGCAGCTCTTTCGTTCCCCTGCTGTGGCTTCCTGTCTGCTGAACCCACCACTGACTGTCCCAGCCTTCGCCCTCCCCCCCCCCACTTACTCCTCGCCTGGCCTGAGAAGGGAATGCGGAGATGGAGATTCGCTCCATATTCCAGAGCGGGAGTGAAGCTTCATCTCTTGTTGGATCTAGCCGGTGTTTCTTCCGGCCTTAGTTGGTTCTGCTCGACTGGCAGAAGCGCAATTTCCTCTCTGTTCCAAGACACTGGCTGGCCCGTGAGATGAGAGAGAGAAGAGAGAGAGATGAGAGATCCCGGTGTTTTGTTTTCTGTGGGAAACGGGTCCAACTGGCTCTGAGTGTTTAAGGTTGCAGAAACAGGTGGCCAAGTTGATCCCAAGGTCGGTTGGGAGACCGCGGCTGCTGGTTACGCCCGGTCGCTTGTACCAACCCCTGCAGTCTAGGTGGACAGGTGCTACAGAGCCAGGGCCTGCGGCTGATGCTTTGCAATGCAAGGTCTGTCACCAACAAGGCCCCCCTCATTAATGAGTTGATCTCAGAGGGGGAGCTAGACCTTGCAGGGATAACGGAGACCTGGCTGGGCCACGAGGGTGGTTTACCCCTCGTGGAAATGTGCCCACCGGGTTTCCGTGCATTCCATCAGCCTCGGGCCCTGGGTAAGGGTGGTGGGGTGGCGGTGGTTATGCGGGAATGTTTAGAGCCGAGGGAGTTCACTGTCCCTCAGATACCCGGGTGTGAGTCCCTTGGTGTGAACTGGGGCCCAGGGAGGCAGTGGGGCTTGCTGATTGTATACTTGGCTCCTCATTATGCATCAGCAGCCCTGCCCGAGCTCCTCGAGCTAATCTCAGCGACGGCAGTTGAGACTCCCAGACTTTTGGTCATGGGGGACTTGAACTTGCCGTCAACGGGAGCGGCTTCCGAGGTGGCTCGGGAGTTCATGGCTTCCATGACGGCCATGGACCTGACCCAATTAGTGCAGGGCCCCACTCACGAAGGGGGCCACACACTGGACCTCATTTTTGTATCTGAACAGTGGACGAGTGATCTGGGAATAGGGGATTTAGTCATCACGCCCCTGTCATGGTCAGACCACTCATCCCTCCGGCTGGACTTCCCTGGCGCTATCCCCCACCGCGAGGAGGCGGAACCAGACTCTATAAACTGGTACCGCCCCAGGCACCTGATGGAATCTGATAGATTCCAGACGGAGCTTGGGCCAATACCTGTAGCCTTGTCCCGCTCCCGCTCCGAGGACCTAGTGACTGCCTGGAATAGGGCGACGACTGGGGCCTTGGACCGGGTTGCGCCTTTGCGACCTCACCTGCGGCATCGACCCACCCGGGCTCCTTGGTTTACTGAGGAGCTTAGGGTGATGAAGCGCCACAGAAGACGTCTAGAGAGCAGGTGGAGGTCCTCACGCTCCGAATCTGACCGAACACAGGTAAGAGCCTATTTGCGGACTTACCTTGTGGCAATAAGAGCGGCCAAACGTAGACATTGTGCTGCTCTTATTGCGTCCGCGGATAACCGCCCTGCCGCCCTGTTTAGGGTGACCCGCTCCCTTTTGTCGCAGGGGGCGCGGGAGACACCCTTACAGGGTAGAACAGAGGAGTTTGGGGAATATCTTCAGGACAAAATCGATCAGATCCGGAGCGGGTGGACCTCCGTCAGTGGACCAGACGAGCTGCCAACAGCGAGTCTTGAGAGACCATTCTGGGAGGAGTTTGACTCTGTTGCCCCCGAGGATTTGGACAGGTTGCGTGGACGGCTGCGACCCACCACATGTTTAACGGACCCGTGCCCCTCCTGGCTGGTACTGGCAGCCTGGGAGGTGACACGAGGCTGGCTCCTGGGCCTGGTGAACGCCTCATTGGGTGAGGGATACTTACCAACCGCCTTGAAAGAGGCGGTGGTGAGACCCTTGCTCAAGAGACCTTCGCTCGACCCAATGGAGCTAGCTAATTATCGTCCAGTCTCCAACCTCCCCTTCTTGGCGAAGGTTGTTGAGAATGTGGTGGCGCAGCAATTTCCACGACACCTAGACGAATCCGACTATCTAGACCCACGCCAGTCCGCCTTCTGACCCGGGCACAGCACTGAGACAGCCTTGGTCGCGTTGGTTGATGATCTCTGGAGGGCCAGAGATAGGGGTTGTTCCTCTATCCTGGTCCTATTAGACCTCTCGGCGGCTTTTGATACCATCGACCATGGTATTCTATTGCGCCGGTTGGAGGGGATGGGAGTCGGAGGCACCGTTTTGCGGTGGTTCGGCTCCTACCTCTCCGACCGGAAGCAATGTGTGTTGACAGGGGGGCAGAGGTCGTCCCTGAAGCCACTCACTTGTGGGGTGCCACAGGGGTCGGTCCTCTCGCCTCTCCTGTTCAACGCATATGTGAAGCCGCTGGGTGAGATCATCCGTGGTTTTGGGGTTGAGTACCATCTTTACGCTGATGATACTCAGCTGTACATTTCAACCCCAAACCACCCCAACGAGGCTGTCGAAGTGATGTCCCGGTGTTTGGAAGCCGTCGGGGTCTGGATGGGGGACAACAGACTCAAACTCAACCCCTCCAAGACCAAGTGGCTGTGGGTACCGGCACCTCGGTTCAGCCAGCTGACTCCATCGCTGGCCATAGGGGGCGAACAACTGTCCCCCTGGAGCGGGCGCGCAATTTGGGCGTCCTCCTCGATGCCCGGCTGTCAATGGAGGACCATGTGGCAGCCGTGGCAAGGGGGGCGTTCCACCAGGTTCGCCTGGTGCGCCAATTGCGCCCCCTACTGGACCGGAGTGCCCTGCGCACGGTCACTCATGCGCTGGTGACGTCTCGCCTGGACTACTGCAATGCCCTCTACATGGGGCTTCCTTTGGGACGCATCCGGAGACTGCAGCTAGTTCAGAACGCAGCCGCGTGGGTTATTATGGGAAGTACACGTTACTCCCACATAACACCTCTCCTGCGCGAGCTGCACTGGCTACCTGTGGCCTTTCGGGTGCGTTTCAAGGTATTGATCACCATCTTTAAAGCACTCCATGGCATAGGACCTAGTTATCTGCAGGATCGCATCCTACCACACACATCCCTGCGACCTATCCGCTCACACAGGGAGGGGCTCCTCCTGGTGCCGTCCGCTAGGCAATGCCAGCGAGCGACGCCCAGGAGTAGATCCTTCTCTGTGATGGGCCCAACCCTCTGGAATGACCTCCCCACAGTCATTCGAACTACCACCGACCTCCGTTCCTTCCGGCAAAAGTTAAAGACTCACCTATTTCAATCAGCTGGCCTGGCACTTTCTTAGTTTTACCTCCCGGGGATTTATTTTATTTTAATTGGGTTTGGGGTTTTAATTGTGATGTTTTTAGGATTAGAATATATTTATTTCTTAGTACAGCCTATCTCCCCCTCCAAATGTATCTTAAATGTATTTTATTATTATGACTGGTTTTATTTGTATTGACTGTACACCGCCCCGAGTCCCTTTCTGGGAGAGGGGCGGTCTAAAAATCTAAGAAATAAATAAATAAATAAATAAATAAATAAATAAATAAATAAATAAATAAATAAATAAATAAATAAGTTAAGTGCCTGAAGGACCCCATTGAACCAATTAGCCTCAATAGTAGATTAGGATATGAGGAAGGGACTAGGATATGAGGTTCCAGGTTCTCTCTCTCCCTTCTGTGGCAGGCTTGAGGCCCTATCCAAAGATGGCTTCCAAGCCTGACACCTTCCTTCTTTCTTTCTCTTCCTTCCCATCCTCCTCTCCCTTTCTTTTCCTCCCCCCTTCCCTCCCCCTTCTCCCTTTCTCTCTCCCCCCCCCATATTTTCTTTTGTTCTGCACAATATGCAGTGCAACTCCCCCTTTTCTGTGCAGGGAGAGGAAGAGAAACATGTTGAAAACAAGAAAAAGGTTAATAATAATAATAATAAATTTGAATTTATTAGCCGCTCCCTTTCCAGGCAGGACTCGGGGCGGCGTACAATGGGCATATAGAACATAGAAACATGTGTACAAACACATAAACATACAAAAATATAAAGACACACATGCACGGAGGAGGTAACCAGTTACAACATTTAGACAGTTAAAAATCACCATTAAAATACCCCAATTGTAAAAAACCCAATGTACAATTAAAATTTTAAAATTTAAAAAGACAGTCAGGAGGAGTGAGAAAAATTACGGTTGAGCCAGGCCAGATAATTGAAAGAGGTGGGTCTTCAGCTGTACACGGAAGGAGCGGAGATCGGAAGTAATCCTGATGTCACGGGGGAGGTCATTCCACAGGGCTGGGCCCATCACAGAGAAGGCTCTGCTCCTGGGTGTCGCCCCCCGACACTGTTTGGCGGACGGCACCCGGAGAAGTCCCTCTCTGTGTGAGCGAATTGGTCGTAGGGATGTGTGGGGCAGGATGCGATCCTGCATGTAACTAGGCCCTGTGCCATGAAGCGCTTTAAAGATCATAATCAAAACCTTGAAACGCACCCGGTAGACCACAGGAAGCCAGTGCAGCTCGCGCAGGAGAGGTGTTACAGGGGAGTATCTAGTCCTCCCCATAATCACCCGCGCGGCCGCGTTCTGGACCAACTGTAGTCTCCGAGTGCATCTCAAGGGAAGCCCCATGTAGAGAGCATTGCAGTAGTCCAGGCGAGACGTCACTAGCGCATGGGTGACTGTGCGTAGGGCATCCCGGTCCAATAAGGGGCGCAATTAAGGAAACAACTGGTCCATTGCTGGGAGAAAGTGGAATGAAGGTGACAAGCAACAGGGAGAAAGCAGAACTACTTAACTCCTTTTTTGCATCTGTCTTTATATAAATGGAAAAAATAGTCCAACCTATCAGCCCCATATCTTTAACTTTAAACTGTCCACCATGGACCTCACATATTTCCTAAGACAGTGGTTCCCAAACTTTTTCAGTCCACCGCCCCCTTGGTGCTACAAACTGATCCTCAGTGCCCCCCACGCAGTGGTGGAATTCAATTTTTTTACTACCGGTGCTGTGGGCGTGGCTTGGTGGGCGTGGCTTGGTGGGTTATGTGACTGGGCAGTTTGTAACAGGAAAATTCAAAACTATAACACACATTTATTCAAGATCCAATTCAAAAACCTTTGTAGTTAATGTTAATTCAACAAAATTGTTGAACATGATCCAGTGATACCAGGTTTTCAAAGTCTGATAGTCATTTATCAAGAACCGTAGTAACTAGTAACTTAGTAAACTGAATAAAATTTAGTAACTACTTCACTGTTCAGTAAATTCTTAATCTGATGGATGGGCTTGATGAAGTGATACCAGAAGCAGCCATTCGAGGGGACAGGGTGGGGGGAGGACAGGAGTGGCCCATGTCTGTGGCGGGCTCGGGGAGCATGCACGTTCCGAGCCGTGGCGCTCGGTCTGGAGAGGGGGGAGGAAAAAAGCCTTTGGGAACCACTGTTCTACATTTAGCCAAGAAAAACAAAATGCACAGCTACAGTATATGTGGTATATTGCTCAAGAGTAGTAACGGTGAGAGGAATGTTGGAGTCCTAGTGGACAACCATTTAAATAGGAGCCAGCCGTGTGCAGCAGCTGCCAAAAAAGCCAACCCAGTTCTAGGCTGCATGAACAGAGGGAGAGAATCAAGATCATGTGAAGGGTTAATACCACTTTATAAGGCCTTGGTAAGGCCACACTTGGAATCCTGCATTCAGTTCTGGTCGCCACGATGTAGAAAAGATGTGGAGACTCTAGAAAGAGTGCAGAGAAGAGCAACAAAGAGGATTAGGGGACTGGAGGCTACAACATATAAAGAATGGTTGCTAGAACTGGGTATGTCTAGTCTGATGAAAAGAAGGACTAGGGGAGTCATGACAGCAGTGTTCTGATATCTCAGGGGCTGCCACAAAGAAGAGGGAGTCAAGCTATTCTCCAAAGCACCTGAAGGCAGAACAAGAAGCAATAGCTGGAAACTAATCAAGGATTTGCCAATTGATATCGCTCACCTTATATTGTTTCCCCTTCTATTATATTTCATTGGCTGCATCATAGGCTTTCATAGGCTTCATCAACAGAGGGATAGAATCAAGATCATGTGAAGGGTTAATACCACTTTATAAGGCCTTGGTAAGGCCACACTTGGAATACGGCATTCAGTTCTGGTCGCCACGATGTAAAAAAATGTGGAGACTCTAGAAAGAGTGCAGAGAAGAGCAACAAAGATGATTAGGGGACTGGAGACTAAAACATAGGAAGAACGGTTGCAGGAACTGGGTATGTTTAGCTTAAGAGAAAGAAGGACTAGGGGAGACATGATAGCAGTCTTCCAATATTTCAGGGGTTGCCACAAAGAAGAGGGAGTCCAACTATTCTCCAAGGCACCTGAGGGTAGAACAAGAAGCAATGGGTGGAAACTAACCAAGGAGAGAAGCAACTTAGAACTGAGGAGAAACTTACTGACAGTGAGAACAATTAACCAGTGGAACAGAAGTTGCCTCCAGAAGTTGTGAATGCCCCAACACTGGAAGTCTTTAAGAAGATGTTGGATAGCTATTTGTCTGAAATGGTATAGGGTTTCCTTCCTGGACTAGAAGGCCTCCAAGGTCCCTTCCAACTCTACTATTGTATTGTATTATTGTATTTGCATTTCACCATTCTTAACCCTCTTATCTTATTCCTCTGTCTGCTATATTGGCTGATTACCTCTAGTAAATTTAAACCACTTGCATACATATATGTGTGTTAATTCTCTTTAACTACTATTATTGGGCTTTGTTGTCTTCCTTCATTGATCCTTGTTTCTTTCCTCCATCCACCTATACTATTTATCCCATATCTGGTAGTATTCTGTTTCTTCTTTTCCCTGGATTTCTTTTGTTAATTTGTCCATTTCAGCACAGTCCACAGTTGCAACCATTTTCAACTACCAGGCAACCTCAGATACCCGGGTGTGAGTCACTAGGTGTGAAATGGGGCCCAGGGAGGCAGTGGGGTCTGCTGATTGTATACTTGGCTCCTCGCTATACATCAGCGGCCCTGCCCGAGCTCCTCGAGCTGATCTCAGAGACGGCGGTTGAGATCGCCAAGCTTTTGGTCATGGGGGATTTCAACCTGCCGTCGACGGGAGCAGCATCTGAGGTGGCTTGGGAGTTCATGGCTTCCATGACAGCCATGGACCTGACCCAATTAATTCAGGGCCCCACAGACGAAGGTGGCCACACACTGGACCTTGTTTTTGTATCTGAGCAGTGGACGAGTGATCTGGGAATAGGGGATTTAGTTGTTACTCCCCTGTCATGGTCAGATCACTCATGTCTCCGGCTGGACTTCCCTGGCGCTACCCCCCAACCGCGAGGAGGCAGAGCCAGACTGTCCAAGCTGGTACCGCCCCAAGCACCTGATGGAACCGGATAGGTTCCAGACGGAGCTTGGGCCACTACCAGTAGCCCTGACCCACGCTCAGTCAGAGGACCTAGTGGCCGCCTGGAATAGGGCGACGGCTGGGGCCTTGGACTGGGTCGCGCCTTTGCGACCTCTCCTACGGCAGCGACCCACCCGAGCTCCTTGGTATACCGAGGAGTTGAGGGTGATGAAGCGCCATAGGAGACGTCTAGAGAGCAGGTGGAGGTCCTCACGCTCCGAATCTGATTGAACACAGGTAAGAGCCTATTTACGGACCTACCTTGTGGCATTGAGAGCGGCCAAACGTAGACACTGTGCCGCTCTTATTGCGTCTGCTGATAACCGCCCTGCCGCCCTGTTTAGGGTGACCCGCTCCCTCTTATCGCAGAGGACGCGGGGGGCACCCTTGCAAGGCAGAGCAGATGAGTTTGGGGAATATCTGCAGGACAAAGTCGCTCAGATCCGGAGCGGATGGGCCCCCTCCAGTGGACCAGACGAGCCGTCAACAGTGAGTCTTGTGAGACCATTCTGGGAGGAGTTTGACTCTGTTGCCCCCGAGGATTTGGACAGGTTGCGTGGACGGCTGCGACCCACCACATGTTTAATGGACCCGTGTCCCTCCTGGCTGGTACTGGCAACCTGGGAGGTGACATGAGGCTGGCTTCTGGGCCTGGTGAACGCCTCATTGGGCGAGGGATCCTTGAAAGAGGCGCTTGTGAGGCCCTTACTCAAGAGGCCTTCACTTGACCCAACGGAGCTAGCTAATTATCGTCCAGTCTCCAACCTTCCCTTTCTAGTGAAGGTTGTTGAGAATGTGGTGGCGCAGCAATTTCCGCGACACCTTGACGAATACGAATATCTAGACCCACGCCAGTCCGGCTTCCGACCCGGGCACAGCACGGAGACAGCCTTGGTCGCGTTGGTTGATGATCTCTGGAGGGCCAGAGATAGAGGTTGTTCCTCTATCCTGGTCCTATTAGACCTCTCAGTGGCTTTTGATACCATCGACCATGGTATTCTATTGCGCCGGCTGGAGGGGATGGGAGTTGGAGGCACCGTTTTGCGGTGGTTCGGCTCCTACCTCTCCGACCGGAAGCAATGTGTGTTGACAGGGGGGCAGAGGTCGACCCTGAGGCCACTCACTTGTGGGGTGCCACAGGGGTCGGTCCTCTTGCCTCTCCTGTTCAACGCATATGTGAAGCCACTGGGGGAGATCATCTGTGGTTTTGGGGTTGAATATCATCTGTACGCTGATGATACCCAGCTGTACATTTCAACCCCAAACCACCCCAATGAGGCTGTCGAAGTGATGTCCCGATGTTTGGAAGCCGTCGGGGTCTGGATGGGGGACAACAGACTCAAACTCAACCCCTCCAAGACTGAGTGGCTGTGGCTACCAGCACCTCGGTTCAGCCAGCTGACTCCATCGCTGGCCATAGGGGGCGAACAATTGCCCCCTGTGGAACGGGCACGCAATTTGGGCGTCCTCCTAGATGTCCGGCTGTCAATGGATGACCATATGGCAGCCGTGGCAAGGGGGGCGTTCCACCAGGTTCGCCTGGTGCGCCAATTGCGCCCCCTACTGGACCGGGATGCCCTACGCACGGTCACTCATGCACTGGTGACGTCTCGCCTGGACTACTGCAATGCTCTCTACATGGGGCTTCCCTTGGGACGCGCCCGAAGACTGCAGCTAGTCCAGAACGCAGCCGCGCGGGCTGTCATGGGGAGTACTAGGTACCCCCACGTAACACCTCTCCTGCGCGAGCTGCACTGGCTGCCTGTGGTTTTTCGGGTGCGTTTCAAGGTCTTGATCACCATCTTTAAAGCGCTCCATGGCACAGGACCTAGTTACTTGCGGGATCGCATCCTGCCACACACATCCCTGCGGCCAATTCGCTCTCACAGGGAGGGACTTCTCCTGGTGCCGTCCACTAGGCAATGCCAACGGGCGGCGCCAAGGAGTAGGGCCTTCTCTGTGATGGGCCCAACCCTCTGGAATGACCTCCCCCCCGACATTAGAACCACCACCGACTTCCGCTCCTTCCGACAAAAATTGAAGACTCACCTGTTCCGATTGGCTGGCCTGGCACAATCATAACTGTTACCTCCTGGCAGACATATTTCTTAACTGGTATTTTAGGGGAATTGTTTTTTAATTTTATTTTATGGGATATTTTTAGGGGTTTTAAAACTATATTTATATACTTTACTCAGCTGTACAGTTCTTTTTAACCTTCTTTTAAACCTCCTCCATATCTATCTTCCTATTTAACAATTTTAACTGTTCAATTATTTGGTTACTTATATGATGTATTTCTTGTATGGACTGTACACCGCCCCGAGTCCCTTTCGGGAGAGGGGGCGGTCTATAAGCGCTCAGTAAATAAAATAAATAAATAAATAAAAACCTATTTTGATTTTGGAAAAGTAATTGACACTTTTTCATGAAGCAGCCATTTTAGAAAAATGGTGACACATATGCCTGTACTCACTTGTTCTTCACCATATTTACAGGAAACCAAATCTGCAGTATGTCTGGCTAAACAGTCATCACGAGCTTCCTGCCAAGGTTTTCGTATTGTAGAAAAATAATAGAGATTTTTTTTGAAAGCTTTCCAGCCTGGAAGCATTGTCTTAAGAGTTTCTTTGAACCCATAGAGAAAAGAAAAAAGACTATTAGTTAGTTCAAAAAATCTTACAAGTATATTCTAATTTTTAAAATTAATTTAGCATTCAAAGTCAATTGTGTACTTCTGTTAGAGTCCAGTGTTCTTCCTAAAATTTCAGGATGTATTTTTCAGGAAGTACAGTTTTCTATAATTTTTATTTATTAAATTTATTTGATGTCCATCTTGTGGCTCAGCATGAGAATGAGTGGCTAGAGGTCCTTCCATGAGGCACTTTTTGGTTGTTTCTTTAAAATTATTTTAAATAAGAATAAATCAAAAATTGAAGCACCTCCTGAACACCATCGGCATTGACAAAATGGCCATCGGTCAATTGCAAAAGGCAGCTTGACTGCCAACAGCTTACATCCTGCGCTGATTTCTTTCACACCATCAAATGAGCACATGTGCCTATCCCAAGTCCTTTGGAAGGACTCAACAGGAGGATAAAAATGCAAAATTTATTCTGAATACCTGGCTCACTGTGCAACAAACCAGTTATAAAAATATGTTTTTCTTCTGAACAATCCTTCAGGATTAATAGATATTTGCAAATGCTGCCTCTGTTCATTCCATTTTTCAACAAAATGTTTAAATTTAGGGGTTGGTTTTATGGAAAAGTCAAATACTTAAGACTGTCACATAATAATGTGGTCTTTATCAACTAATGTCTCGGAATAAAAACTAAAAGCTAAATCCAATAGAAGTAGTCCTTGACTTATAATAGCTCATTTAGTGACTGTTCAAAGTCACAACAGCACTGAAAAAGTGACCTTTTTCACACTTATGACCGTTGCAGCATCCCCATGGTCATGTGATTTACATTCGGCTGATTGACAACTGGTTGATATTTATGACAGTTGTAATCCCTCAGAATCATGTGATCACTTTTTGCAATATTGTGACAATGCGGAAGCCAGATTCACTTAACAACCATGTTACTAACTTAACAACTGCAGTGATGAACTCAACAAATGTGGCAAGAAAAGTCGTAAAATGGGGCAAAGCTCACTGAACAAATTTCTCACTTAGCAACATAACCTTTGGGTTCAATTGTGGTCAAAAGTCGGGGACTACCTGAATGTATTATTGAAGGCTCAACACAAGGGTTACTATTTAGCATTCTTGAACTTTGCTGTCTTGTTAATTATATCCCAGAGGTTTAGACTATATATCTGTGCAAAAGAAACTGTGGGTATAGAGACAAAACTTACTAGTTATTTGGAAGCATCAGGTATCATAAACTTTGGTTAGATGTTTGAAATTAAAGATTAAAGACCACTTTGAGATTCCAGAAATGCTTCAGGAAAGCAGTGACGTGCAGTGAGGGTTATGGCTGGTGAGGCTGGTGACGTCATCAGGAAGGCGGCGAATGGGACCACGTGTGCAGGAGGCTGAGGCAGCCTCAGCCTCCAGCACACGTGGTCCCATTCTCCGCCTTCCTGAGTGAACATTAAGGGGACCGCGGAGTGCACTGATCCGCGTAGCATTGCTTCCTCCACCGGCGCCAGTCCCTCCCCCCCCACTCCTTCAAGGTCTCCCACCAATCCAAAGCCCGATCCCCAGCTCCCTCGGGCAAGGCTTGAGCGGGGTGAATGGGAAATCAATGAAAGGGGCTGCACTTTCACCCCACACAAACCTTGCCGCCTGCAGCCACCGCCCCGCCCTCGCTGCCCCTTTCGTTGCTTTCCCATTCAGGCTGCGCATCCCATTCCCATTTCCCATTCAGGCGGCTTCCCATGCAGGCGGCAAGGCTTGAGCGGGGTGAAAGCGCAGCCTCCGCCCTCCGCAGCTCCCGGGCGCGCCTGGACGGAGGTAGTCAGAATGGTGCCGAGGCAGTCCGGCGGGCGAACGACCGAGGATCAGGCTGCCTCGCTCGCTCTTTCGTCGGCCCGGACCGCCTCAGCGTCGCTGTGGCTACATCCGGCTGGACGGATGAAAGAGCGAGCGAGGCAGCCTGATCCTCGGTCGCTCGCCCGCCGGACTGCCCCGGCGCCATTCTGGCTACCTCCGTCCGGGCGCGCCCGGGGGCTGTGGAGGGCGGAGGCAGAAATGTTGTCGGCGCTTCCGGATCACGAAGGCACGAAAGCGACTGTCACTTTCGTGCCTTCATCATCCGGAAGCGCCGACAATATTTCTGCTTCCTCAGCTCCCGGGCGCGGCCGGCCGGATGTATATAATATTATAATATACATATATACATATATATATATATATATATACATATATACATACATACATACATACATACATACATACATACATACATACATATATATGTATATATATATATATAGTATATAATATTATATACTATTATTTCATGAAGAGAGGTGAGGCCCTGCCTCCCCTGACCGCACATCCCTGCAGGAAAGGGAATTTGCTTATTCTGAAGGTTTGCAGACTTGATTAACTTACTCAGTTCGTTTTGGAGCTCTTCGTTCTTTAAGGTCCAGTTCAACAGATGCAGTGTAAGTTGATGAACCACAGCAAGAATTTCCATGTCTAAAAACATACAGCAATTCAAATCAAGAGTTGTGAAGTAAAAATCTACAGTAAGTATCAAATCATTTCCCAATTCTTTTAGATTTGAGGTGATTAAGGAGACCACGAGAGAAGAAGATGAGATCCTGGAAGATTTTGAATGAAGGACAATTAACGAACATGAGATCCGCAAAGTCCTCGTCCATAATTATCTCTACATTGAGACCTTTCAGGATGATCTCTTTTAACAGGCAGATGGGGGTGGGAGCCGACCTCAGAAAACATAGAATTTATTATGCTGGCAGCTCATACAACGGAGGGACCATGTTTCCCTGAATTCTTGCCTCAGGGCCATGTGCAACAGGATGTTACTTCAGTCTCTCAACTGGTCGTAACCTAGTTGCACCTTCTCTAACCTGATCTTAAAAGATCAAGCAGCTGTTTCTGAACTGCTGGCTCCTTGCTTACCACTCTTGCCATGTAAACTTGGATCGTAATCCAGAGCAAATTGGCGAATTGAAGCCACTGCTTGCATATGATGCTCACGCTTTTTTATTTCAAGATGGTCTATAAAAGTGAAAGGAGAAGAAGTTGGGGGTTAATCTCCCATCCCAATGGTTACAACTGAATATACTATTATTTTGATTATTATTATCTGTGACAACCTGGTGATCAACGCCTCACGGTCTGCCCTGCAGAAGAGGTTGGCTCTCGACATGTGCAGCAACTTCCCTCTGTTTTTCCAGAGGTTTACAGAAAAAAACCTCTTGAAGAGAATAATTCTGAGAACTTACCCCCTCATTGCCCAATGTTGGTTTGATTAATTATGACAGGTAGTCTTTGAATTGCTGTTAAAACAATTAATCAGCGGAAAGTCTTGCCTCCAAAAGTTTTGAATGCTCCAACACTGGAAGTTTCTAAGAAGAGATTGGACAACCACTTGTCTGAAATGGTATAGGGCAGTGATGGCGAACATTTTTGGCTTGCATGCCAACAGCGGGGGAGTGCAGGGGGGGTCGTGTGTGGGCATGCCACACCCATAATGCAATGCATGACGTCCAGCACACATGCACGCATGACCAGCGCGACCCCCCCAGTTTTTGCTTGCTTTTTTCGCCTTAGTGGGACGCCATGGAGTATGGGTGGTGGAGTATAGGTAGAGGCATGTCAGCCAAGGAAATAAGTCAGGAGAAAATGGCCGGAAGAGAAACGGCCAAGGAGAAGGAAGAGTTGGGGATTTGCGTCTGCACTGCAATCCCAAGTAAAGAACGACTGGCAGGAAAAGGGGTGGGATTTTGCCTCTTATCCTGTTCTCAGTCTGTGCTAAGCTTCAGAACAGGGTGAGAGGCAGGAAAATTCCCCCTCCTCATTTTCAAGCCGTTCGTAAAAAGGATCCATTCCGAGCTTTCAGCATATTCCAGGATTGCAACATTGAAGGCCTGGAATGGTGCATTTATCTGAATGGCTTGAAAATGGGGAGGGGGATTTTTCTGCTTCTCACCCTCAGTAAAGACTGAACAGAATGAGAGGCAGGAAAATTCCCCCTCCTCATTTTCAAGCAATTTGCAAAAATGCCCCAGGAAAATCCTCCCCCCCCCTTTTCCTGCCAGCCTCCTTTCCTTGAGGATGATTTCTGCCAAAACCATGGATGTCCCTGTGGGCAGGGCTGTTGAGCACCGGGGGCCCATTCCCCCAGCCAGATCAACCACGGTGGCACCAATGGTTGGCGGGATGTACTTTCTTTTGGTGGCAGGAGAAGGAAGAAAGTGCTCCGGGAGGGCAGGCAGTGTGCATGTGCAACAGCCTGGGACATCCGCCTGGCGCCTGCCCTCCCAAAGTACCACCGCCACCACCCCTGCCCCTCTCAGCCCCAGAGCAGCAGCTGCGTCTCCACCAAGGGCCGCCCGCCCACTCACTGGCCAGGCCGAGCTGGACACCACCCTCAGAAGCCAAGCAGGCATGGGGGACCACCGGGAAGGTTGCATGGAAGGCAGGCAAACATGGCAGGGCTGCAGGGAAGGGTGTAGGCTATTAGCTCTCCTCCCCGCGGCCAGCCGGCCAACCTCAACATGGTTGCCTGCCTTCTATGCAGCCTTCCACTTGCCTGCCTTCGCAGGCTGGCTATGGAGGCTGGGATGATGGAAAGCAGAGACTGGGCAGGGCGAGGTGAGTCAGCGGCGACCGGAGGACCGGTTCAGGGACATGGCCATCCAGCAGTCACTACTGGTTCAGCGACCCAGGCCCAATTCTGCTACCAGTTCTCCCGAACTGGTAGGATTTCACCCCTGGTAGGGAGGCAGAATTGGTTTGGGTGAGCTACCATTTTTGCAGGTAGCAGCTCCATGGCAACCCTGCAGCAGGACAGACATATGGAGAAGTGAGGAGATATAGCCCCTTTCTCCTTTGCACTCCAAAAATTGCCCCTCACCAGGCAGGAGCAGACGGATGGAGGAAGGGGAGATCTACCCCTCCTTCCTAAATCCTGCTGCAGAGATACCTTGAAGCTCCTGACCACTGAAGCTGCAGGACATCCAAGAGCAGCACGGCCAGGAGGGCGAAGAGCCCTGGCAAGCCCTACAGCTGCAGGTGCAGCCGGGCAAAAGGGGAGAGGGAGCAGGCAAACCTAACATGCCACATGACATTCTGGCTTGTAGCAGCAGCCTTCACAAGTGCACAGCCAGCTCGAGAGCTAGTACCCAGCAGGGCCAAGGCCTGAAGATCACCATTCCAATATGTTTTGGAAGGGAGATAAATAAAATCCTGCAGTCTCTCGCTACCGCTGTGCAAACCCCAGCATGGATAACAGCAGCTGCGCCTTCTCCCTTCCAAAACATGCCAGGATGGCAGACAAAGACAGTGATCAGATCAAAACTCTGTGTGTGTTTGTGTGTCTAGGTGAGAGAGAGAGAGAGAGAGAGAATACTGTGGCCAGCCCTGATATAAGGTAAATCTCTGAGGTTGGGTTTGATTTCTCTCACACACACTCGCACACATGCACACACAAACACTCAAAAGATGAGCAACAGTAGCTGTGCCTTCTCCCTTCCAAAACCTGCCAGGATGGCACCAGCAGCAGGCAAAGGCAGCGATCTGATCAAGAACCCTCAGAAGGCCAACAGTCATAGGTGCAGCTGGGCAGGAGGGGGGAAGAGGCAATCCCAAAGTGCCGTGGGCAGGGCTTCGGCTGGCAACACCTCAGGCGCCCAGAAAGACAGAACGAGAGGCGCTGCCTCCGCTGATTCCTGGGCCATGACTAAGGGGCCCAGCAGCCATGAGGTGATGGGGAAGGGAAGGGCTGCCTCCTTTGCTGGCCACACCCACTCTTCTTTTCACTAGAGCTTATTCTTTGGGTAGGGCTTATATTAGGCTAACCCCAAAAAATCCTGGTAGGGCTTATTTTTGGGATAGGTCATATTTTCTGGGAAGCACGGTTCAAAGAAATTGAAAAGAAGTTATTAAAATATCACCAAAACTATTTTTTCGCTAAGCAGGCAAAGCAGAGCCAATTTGTTGAAATCTGTGGGTGGTAGCAATAAAGGAGAACATCTGCAGCTGAGGGTTGAAATGAGAGGTCCTTAGTACTCTCTGTGTTTGGTTGTTTCCTTGAAGACATTTCGTGACCTAACTAGATAACATCGTCAGCACTAACAAGAAGTGGGGTTTCCTCTCAGTTTATACTCAAAGCACTAGAATACAGAGTCTTTTGGGTATGGGGAGAAAAATCAGCGCTCCTGTTGAACCAAATTCAACAGGACCTTCAAACAAAGCCTTTCTCAATCTCTTGTAAGACGACAACTTACACAGATAGCTCATAACCACAGCAAGAATGAAGAAGAGTAAAACCAGTATTACAGTTTTTTCTTTGCAGGGATCTGAATCCAGGAAGTCACCGAATCGCTCAAAAAAATTCTTTCGCGCTGAAAGAAGACAAATGGGTTGTTTAATCAATTGTGAAGCTGACCCTTCCTCCCCCTCTCCTGCTCTTTCCTGGAAGGTGGTCTCATGCATTCCAGGCAGGAGATCCTTCCCTTTGCCTAACGGCTGAAGAACAATGTTGCTTTCTTCAACAGAGACAGAAATGTTGAGCAGATTTCTAAGCCCATGCAGTGAGACGCTGGGAGGGGAGAACTCTACTTTTGCCACCAAAGGGAACGGATCACATTTGGAATTCTCTCTTTTTTAACGTAAGTCAGGTTAGAGGGAAGCTGCTGGCTTCGGGAGGTCAGAAGAAGGTGCTTCTTAAAAGAAGTCTCCTTTTGACTCTGGATGGCGCACAAGGCAGCAGATGGAACAGCAACATTAATCAACAGGCAAAGCTGACCATCCTCAGTAGCAGCATCTAGAAAATACTATCCAAAGGACTGCCAAGTTCTTGCAATTAGACCCCTGAAACAATCTTTCTATGGAATCGAGTCATTTGGGAGAACACATTCTCTGGACTTAGCCTCAATGGAGACGCTATGGAAAAGGAGGCAACATCTGCAACGCTTTCTAGAAATTGATAGGAAATCAGAAGAGCATAAGCAACCTACGTGGAGGTATGGGAGGTGGTTTGGGAGCCATTTTATCTTCTTAGTCCAAATTAACATTCATCCTGTATTGGAGTTTTTAGAACATGACACAGGTTAATTTAAAAAATAAACCATGTATATTCAAAAATACAATATGCTTCTTCCCCTGGAGTTTTATCTTTTATGTCATTAAAAACCCAGAACTGAAGAATCTAGAGCTCTGCATGGACCACCCAACCCATATGCAGCTGGGTCCTCAGCCTGCAAAGTATCTTAACTGGCCTTGTAGTGATCCTTGGACTCGTTTACTCTGGCTGATTACTGACCGTAGAGCCTTTCCTTCAAAACCGTAACTTTCCCTCCCGTTATCTAGCATGTAAAAAAGAGAATGGCTGCTAGGACCTCCGTCTTCCTTCTCCTTGATCCAAATGGGAGAAAATGTTTAGGATCCTTAGATCACGACAAGGAAACTGAGCCCTGAAACCTTTGTAGAAATCAGCGGAAGGGTTTTCAAATGGCGTGAGCATTAGTAAAACATATCTGAATCGTTTTCACAATTGGTCTGCGATTTCCCCACCCATCTTCAAGTTCTCTCGCGAGCCTACATGACATCTGCATACATCCAGACGCCCAATCAATAAGGCAACTTTTAGATGTGCTTACGGGTTCAAGAATAAAGGAAGGAGATGACACACATACATCCTTGTTGCTACCTGAAGATTGAAATCAGACTGCCACTTGTCCAGTGCAATGACCAAGTGGAGCTCCCTTCTTTCATCATATTACATCACAATGGCTTAGTCAACCAATAATCAGCCAGCACAGCAGCCACATGTGAAGGAGAGTGCCCCAGGGATGCCGGTAGCTCAACCAGTTTGACTTCACCCCATCTCATTCATATATTCCCAACTCAGCTCAGAACTTCTCTCAGACTTCCATTGAGTTGATGAACTTCCTGTTTAGCTGCTATGACAATAATTGCTCTTGGAACCCTTGTTATGTGGGGCATCCAGCAGCAGGTAGAAGTGCTGCTATGACTGTCCCCAGAGGTGGAAATTCAGAAAAGGCAGAGGTGGGGGATGGCTGTAATGTAACAACCAGCCCTATGGAATATGAATAAATGACGTTTGCATGATGAGCTTCTGAGAAATGTCCACATGTGGGACTTTGACCATACCAACCTACCGTTGCTTAGATGCACCTGCAGAAGTTTCTTCTACTTCAGCCTCTGACTTTCTTCCTGATAGGTTCCAGGACTCTGATTTGACCTCTAAAAAAAAGCAAATTCTGTTGTTTGAAGCGGTTAATGGTTTTGATCATCATGGAATTCTGCATCAAAATCTGGATATTTTTTTTTAAAAAGGGTATACAGTACATATAAAGAGGAAGAGAATCCTGCATCTGCCGAGATAAGATGAACATAGCATTGCTTTATTTGCCAGGGTAGAGTTGTATAATTGGATATTATACTTCACACCACAACAACGGATGATCTCACAGTAATACACTGAGACACATCAGCCTCACTTTGATCTTCACTGAAGACTGAAAACCCAGGATATTGTTTCTCCTTTCCTTTCCTCTCACCCCACCCTCTTTATTCTTCCTTCATGCAACAACATTGGGCATTGTACCATTTTATTTCCTCTGCAGAAAGACAAGACATTAGAAAACATTGAAGTGCACCAGATAAAGGTATTCATTGTGTCCCTGGCATGCACAGAAGCAGAATTTATTTACTGGCTCCAAAAGTTGAGATTGATCCTGAAGAAATCATGTCCTGCAGAAGTCCTAAAGGTGCTTTTTCCAAAAGGCAACTGGACTTTCTTGGGGTGTTTTTTTTTCTTTTGTTGAAAATATTTCACTTTTTATCCAAGAAGCTTCTTCTGTTCTAATCTCCCTGGAGGAGTAGCAAAAGGCTTTCAAAGATTGTCCAGTTGCCTTTTGGGGAAAAAAAACCATCTTTGGGCCAACCATGAACTGGATGATTGAGAATCTCCATTAAACATCTCTTGTAGGTTTCCAGAAATCCGTCAAGCAGTGGTGTCAAAAATGTCTCTCTGCCTTCGCAGAGTTTATTTGGCTTTTATACAGTTTTAACAAGCAAAGCGCAGAGCAACAATATATTGTTTTGGTTTACTCCCCCATTTTTTCCCTAGTGAATCCAGAATGCTATTCAGGCCAAGGTTGAATCTCACATAACTCCCTGATTCGGCCCGTCTCTACTTGGTGAGATAGTGGGCTAAAAAATAACAGGCTACTCGAGACCATAGCTGTAATGCATATGTCTGTGCGTAACCTTTCCTTTATTCCAACATCTGGTTCTGCTAATTAGGTGAGCTTGTGGGTATCCAAGATAACCAGCTACTGAGATCATGGTAGCTTCCTACGCATGTCTTTACGTAAGATTACCTCTCATTCCTTCAATCCGTCCTACAGAAGTACACTTTGCCAGCAGCTCTATATTACTCAGGACTCATCTGGTTTCTGACAGCTGTTTTTCACAGCCATTCTGCTTTTGATAGTCAGAAAAAGTCCTCCCATTGATCCCGACTTCTCCTGTAACTCCTGCCTGGCAAATTCTCAAAGAGATCAAGGAAAAGGCATAGCAGGGTGGGCTACCAATTCTCTGCCCCCCATGGAGATGATCCTTCTGAGAAGAGAAATGACGGTGAAAGTCTTCTAGTGCCAGAACATGGATGGCATAACAAGAGAAGGAAATCTCTTCTGGAGATGTTTCCAGCAGTTCTCTGCTAGACTGCTAGACACGTATTCAAGAAATTGCATGGCTGGAGATTTCCGGGTGAGGAATAGTGAATTAGCACATCTCGTATCGAGTGGAGACGATGGCCAACAAGCAGACTGGTCCCCAAAATCTTCATTAGACATAGAGAGGATGGGAGACTACCCACTTGGAGGCTGAAACGTATGAATGGTTGCAGGAATTGGGTATGTCTAGAAGGCAGGAAAAGAAGTAATGGATTGAAATGAACAGACCGAACCAGCCTAGAACGAAGGGGAAACTTCCTGAAGTAAGAACAATCAACCAGTGGAATGGCTTCCCTCCAGAAGTTGTGGCCGTTTCATCACTGGAGCTTTTAAAAAGAGACTGGACAGCCATATTGTCAGAAGGATACAGGGATTGCTGCTTGAGCAGGGGGTGGGACTAGAAGACCTCCAAGATCCCTTCCAACTCTGTTATTCTGTTAAGTAGGTGTTAATTGCTTCACCTTCCTGCTGCAGCCTCCCTCTGACAGGTGCCACCCACTTCCCCTTTGATGCCAAACCTTCCAGAACCTTCCCACTCAGCATTCGAGTAATTGGCTGCCTAACATTCTCTCTCTCAGGATTCCACACAGGAAAAAACTTTAGTGCAATCATTCCTTCTGGTCTGGGTTTTTTTAAAGCACACCTCTATTTCATGGCAAGTTTCCATAGGAATCAAGAAGTAAGAAGCATGCTAAAGTTTCTAAATTCAGCAGAGAGCAGCTGATGGGAGGGACATGATGTGTGTGTGAAGTGATAGAGGAGAGAGAGAGATGAATAGATAAAGAAAAGGGGACTGACCTAAAGCACCTGAAGGCAGAACAAGAAGCAATGGATGGAAACTTATTTGGAGGCTGGGGGGAAGGAACAACCAAAACTAAGGAGAAATTTCCTGACAGAACAATTAATCAGTGGAACAATTTGCCTCCAGAGGTTCTGGGTGCTGCAATACTGGAGGCTTTTAAGAAGAGATTGGAAAATCATTTGTCTGAAATGGTGTAGAGTTTCTTGCCTGAACAGGGGGTTGGACTAGAAGACCTCCAAGGTCCCTTCCGAATAGCAAGTCCAAGAAGCACCTCACAAAAGAAGGCCCTTGGACTGGACGTCACTCCCTATCCACACCACTTGGACCAATGATCTTGGTGAGAATTGCTGAACCTATGCCATTCTCCATCATCCAAGCCCAGAGCTGGACCCAAAGGACACCTGTCTTGATGGTACCAAAAGGCACCAAGAGGTCAAAGAGGCAGGATGGACCCACCACCCTCATCCTGTTCTCACCAGATTTCATCCAGGGAAATCAATGACTCTGGACGGCTTACAAACAATAAAGTTTGCACAGCAGGAACTAAATAGAATGAATACAAAAAAGACGGGTTTTTTTTTCATTCTTTTTTATTTGCCCCTTAATTTGCTAAACAAGACAGTGTCCAAAAGGCAGGATGGAAAAGGTGTTTGGAAGCTGATGTCAAGGCCCAGGGTTCTTTCATGCTCTCAAACTGGCTGACAGGGGCAACTGTTTTTAAGAGGCGATTGGCATTTTTTTTGTCGCTGAGCTCCTCAAATACAATTTTGTGGAACGTTCAGCAAAGAATTAGGTCATCCATTTGTCCTCAGGTCTTTTCTTGCAAATGCCTCTTCCTATTGTGTAACAGCTCTCAGCAAACCAACATCTCAATTTTGAATGACATGAATTAAGCAGTCTTCCACAGGTGTAACTCTTTGGATCCCCTTTCCTCCAGTATCTGAAAAGAAGAAACAACGGTCGTCAGTCCTCCAGACAAAATGAGTATCATTTATAGACTTTGGAGCACGAAATAAATATTCAGTCCATTCACCTCCTTCCCTCACCTCAGTGGGCGTTTCTAACAACTCCAAATGTTGGTCTCTGGTTGATTTGGCAGAGAAACAGAGGTGGGGTTGGTGACACATCTCCCCCTCCATCCTTTTGAAAGATTGCATATCTCTAGGAATCTTTTTTTTAATGGATCGTGGCGCCCTTCTTGGTTGCTTCAGGAATTGAGGCTTGGGGAGAATTCTGGAGTGTTTCTATTCCCATCTTCACTGGTGATTTCACTTGGGGGTGGTAGGGGGAGGAGAAGACAGGCTGATGGGTACTCGTTGGTGGGGCACTGTAGACTTTGGTCCTTTCCTCATTATTATATCCCTTCAAGAAAGCATTGGGGAAGATCAGTTCAGGGCTCAGTGTCATCCCCATGTGTGATGGAATATGCACCTGCAGGGGGCGCAGTGGAGAGAGATTTGGCCATACAGAGTTTTCCCTGGAAGAGGCCAGGATTAAGAGGCTGTGCAGTCCTGGATGAAGAAGAGGGGGCGAGGTTCAGGGTAGCCACATCTTAGACTCTCTGAGATGATATCTAGTAGGCTAGAATATTATAGCTTTAGCTTGGCAAGATTCTGTCCATTGCGTGCAGATAAAGAGTTGAACTCCATATGTTGGGTCATCTTTAGGGCCAACGCAATGCTAAAGATAAGCAAACTTTAGATCTCCATCCCAAGCCAAGGGGATCACACGATGGAAATCTTGTGCCTGGGGACTGTTAGGATCCTGATGGGATAAACACATGGAGGGTGAAGCCAAGCAAGATGGCTTCCTTCATTTGAGGTGGCCAACCAGGTCCAGAGCTGTCTTCTAAGTGGGAGAAAACAGTACCTAGCAAGCATGTCCATCCCTTGGTTGCTCCTGGACTTGTGGCTATCGCTGAATGGAGTACAGCGATAGCCACATGGAGGACAAACACTTGGGAACAGAAACAGGGCCACACCATAACATGCCACAAATATGCTCTATGCAAGGATGCTGTCAACCTCTGCTTTTCTGCTTGCTTTCGGCTGCCATTGAAATGGAGAGCGGGGGAATGACATGGTATTTGGGAGGGGAAGCTTCAGCACAGGAGTGAATGAAGATGGGAGTGGTTTTCTCACCATCTACTGCGCATGCTGCAGATAGTGGAATTGTCGCCAAGGCCAACCGTCCGGCATACCAACCTGATGATGGCTTTTGAAGATGCAGCCCACATGACACCTGTGGGGTGTGCCGATTGGACTGGGTGATGGGGTTACCAGGGGCAGGGAGTTGGGTCACATATTGATATCTATGATTACACACGCTTTTGCCTCAGATCTTGCTTTGCCTAGCTGCTATCTACTCATAACCAGTAAAAGTATTCTTAATTCTGAAATATGGAGTTGAGTGGTTTCTTTCTGGATGGTGGTAATGATCATGATGAATGAGCCCCAATCCCAGTAGCAGTGGCTGTCAGAGCCATCCCAAGAGCGGGAGAGGCCCCCCACAGATGCCGGATGGCCAAAGTTCCTCCACTTGGTATGAAATTTGGTGGATATATACAAGAATTTTGTGGCTTCCGGTTGTGCTACGGATGTCGAGGGCAGGCTTTTTCTGAGCTTGTCGACCCACTAGACCGTAGAGGCGTTTTTTTAAAGATCATAAACGCCTTGGAAACTCCAAAATTCTTAGGAATCTAGGAGAGAGATTAGCGCTGCTGGGTTGACCTCTTGTAGCTCCCCAGAAGGATTTATAGCCTCTGGGGTGTGGGCAAGCAGAGCCCTCCTTTGCAGACGCTTCAAGCTCCGGTCTACTGGAATCCTCTGCCAAGTGGCGGAGCAAGACGCCGTAAATAACAACGTTTTAACTCCGAGCAATCCAGAAGGAAACATTTGCAAGTATTTTAAGTTTTAAGTTTGAAAAACTTTGTTAAAGAACGCTATTACTGAACTTGAAAGGTGTGGGCTTAGAACAAAGGATTCAGAACAAAGGCTTCAAAATGGCGTTAATTTACAGCTGAATACCTAAAGAAAACGAAAGTTAATTGAATGGTGACAGCTAGAGGCGGCTGAAAGAATTATTAACAACTTTAAAGTTAGTTTATACAATTTGATCTACTTGGAGGAGTATTTTGTGAGAAAGTTGGGAAGAAGTGTTTTTTGTTAAGCATGGCAACGGAACAAAAGGTGGCTTCCCCGGGTGCTACAATAAATCTCCAGGATTTGAAGGACTTCATAAGGGAAGAAATTGCTTTTTTAGGT